>NW_015176517.1:173611-181504 GCF_001447785.1 Gekko japonicus | reverse complement strand
ATACAGGGCTATTTTTGGGCAGGAACGCACAGGAACGGAGTTCCGGCTGGCTTCAGAGCTGGCCACGCCCACTACAGCCAAAACCTCTGCCTGCCTGGCTACAGAGGGAAGGCCTGGGGAGTGACCCCCCCCAGCAACTCCAAGACGGGTGGGCCAAGGGGGACCCTGCCTCCCCATGCCTTCCCTGGCCTGTCCAAAGGCTGGCTTGGCCGGGCTCCCGGCAGCCATGCGGTGCCCAGGCAAGCCAAGGGAAGGCATGGGGGTATGGCCTATTATGCTAATGAGCTGTGCTGTCAGGGGTGTGGCCTAATGTGCTAATGAGTTTCTGCTGCTGGGTGTGGCCTATTATGCTAATGAGTTCCTGCTGGGTTTTTTCTACAAAAAGAGCTCTGGACAGACAGACAGACAGACAGACAGATAGACAGACAGATAGACAGACAGATAGATAGACAGATAGATAGATAGATGACATGACAGACAGACAGACAGACAGACAGACAGAGTGATTTGGGGCACTGTTCCCTCCAATTTTTCCCCCTTCTGAGCAGAGCACATCCTGAGCTGTGATCTTAATCTGCTGTAATCTTGCCGTGGGCAGTGCCAAGGCCCTGCGCGCCTCCAGACGGCTGCTGAGCGGGCTTCCTTGTGTTCAGGAGAGGTCACTCGTGCCCACAGCTTAGGGGGAACACAGATCTGGGGCCACGATTTGGATTTTCTGCTTTGAGAGACTCTGGATGTGACAGTAACAGATCAGTATCATCAGTACCAGAAAGACCAGAGCGAAGGATCGCAAGGAGCAGTGAGAGGTGGGCGGAAAAAAGGCCTCCACGCCCCCTTCCTCCTGGCCACTGCTCCGTCCCCAGCTGCCCCACCCCCTCCTTACAGCTCTTTGATGCATCCTGTATGTGGAGATGTGGCTCTGCCCCGAACGTTCCTTGGGAACCAAGATGGCCATCTCTGTCTAGCATATTTGGGGGAAAGCCAACCTCCCCGTTCTTACCAAGGACAAATAACGTCTCTTACATCCTGAGCCACGCTGGCCAGCCATGGAGATAGTCTGTTCCAAAAAAAAAAAAAACACCACTGAAAAGACCCTTAGGCAGATCCACATCCTTTTCTGGAGTATACCTGTGTGACCCTAGAAAGTACCACCAAACATACAAAGCAGAGCCTAGATGAACATTCTGCTTTTGGTTTTGTTGCTGGGATCTTCAAACAACTCGTGGTTTGGAAATCTAGAGCAAAGGGAAGCGTTGTGGGTTCTAATAAGATCCAGGACATGTGCAATGGTGGAGGGGAGAGGGAGAGAGAGATGGGAGAATATACTGTCAAGAGCTATGAGATCTGCAAAGTCACAATGGAGCCGCATTTCGGTGGGCTTTACATGTCTGCACTCCTCTGAGGCTCCTGTTGCAGCGCAACCATCACATTGCATTAGGCAACTGAAACACAAGGCTGCTGGTATGCGTGACTTGTGCGAGAACTATGCCAGAATCCAGGGCAGAGCACGAGGAAGAAAAGGCATCGCATTTCATCATAGAGCTGGTACAATGGAGCAGACAGTCCCTGTGAGGCCGGAAGCCCCCATTTCAAATCTCCGCTCAGTCTACATGGCTTCTAGCAAGCCAGAACTGTCTCACCTGTGTACTAGCAATACGGCCATGAAAATACAGGCCTACCTTACAGGGCCGTTGGGTTGGTGCTGGGGATGTCAAGAAATCAAGATTCTGCACCAAAGTCTAGAGCAGAAGGGGTGGCCAAACTGTGGCTCGGGAGCCCCATGCCGCTCTTTCACACATAGTGTGTGGCTCCTGGCAGGGCAGCTGGGGATGCAAAGGAGAGGCATGCCTCCCCGATCGGTCTTCCCTTCCTCAGCCAGTGTTCCCCTCCCTGGGTAGGCTTGAGGTGGTGGGGGGGGGCAGAGAAAGAATGCAACTTTAACTTTAAATTCTTTCTTTTCATCTTTCTTTCTCTCTCTTCTCTCTTCTGTTTTTATTTTTGGCAGTCTCATTTAATGTTAATAAAAAGCAAATCTGCATATTTCCCAATAAAAACAGGTGTGTAATATTTGTTCCCGTCTTGTGGCTCTCAAACGTCTGACATTTATTCTATGTGGCTCTTACGTTAAGCACGTTTGGCCACCCCTGGCCTAGAGCCTGCGCAGAGGAGTTTGGTCTCTCTTCTTTTACTTAGTCTACTCTGAAATTTACTATTTGCATAATTTATGCTGCTCCTGTGGGTGGTGAGGAGGGGCATGGAGCTCTCCAAGGTCCTGAAGCCTCACCTTCTGACCACAAGCCAGAGCCTGCCTTCCTCTGTGGGTGGGCCTGCTACACTGCCAGATGGGGTGGGGGTTAAAGGCACATATGGGAAATCGGTGATTTCCCTACCACTAGGGATGATTTTCAAATTTTCCCCTCTGCTGTCTTGACCCCAAAGCCCCCTTTCCGGTTTTGCTGTTCCAGTAAAGGTAAAGGTAAAGGTTCCCTTGCTCGAAAGCCGGTCGAATCCGACTCTAGGGTTGCGGTGCTCATCTCCGTTTCAAAGCCAAAGGGCCAGCGCTCTGTGGTCATGTGGCCGGCATGACTAAACACCAAGGCGCACGGAACGCTGTTACCTTCCCACTGAAGTGGTACCTATTTATCTACTTGCAATTTCTTGCTTTCAAACTGCTAGGTTGGCAGGAGCTGGAACTAGAGACGGGAGCGCGCTCCGTCATGCAGCACACTCGGGTCTCGAACTGCTGAACTACCGACCTTCCACAGCCTGCAGTACAGCGTCTTAACCACTTGAGCCACCGCAGCTGTTCTATCCCTCGTACAAATCAAACCCATTATGATTTCCAGACCCATTTTCCTGCAATGAAATTTTCCCACCAACTGGGCATGTTTTGGGGTACTATTTGTCCATCAGTATTATATGGCCAAGAGACATTAATCTCTCCTTATATATAATTGAATAGTGGGTGCCAAAGTTCTAATTCTAAAATGCACTCCCTTAGATGTTTTTGGGTACTATTTGTCCATCAGTATTATATGGCCAAGAGACATTAATTGTACACATAAAGATGTACATACATGAAGCTGGGATCTGGGAGACCCAGGTCTAAATTCCCGCACCGCCACAAAGCCTTCAGCCGGTCACTCTCTCTCAAGGTTGTTGTGAAGATAACATGGAGAGGCGAGTACAACGTTCACCACTCTGACCTTCTAGAAGGAAGGGCAGGATTTAAAAGAGCCAGTTTGGTGTAGTGGTTGAGTGCGTGGACTCTAATCTGGGAGAACCGGGTTTGATTCCCCACTCCTCCACTTGCACCTGCTGGATGGCCTTGGGCAAGCCGTTGTTCTGACAAGAGCTGCTCTTAAAAAAGAGCAGTTTCTGTCAGAGCTCTCTCAGCCCCACCTACCTCACAGGGTGTCTGTTGTGGGGAGGGGGAGGGAAAAGGAGCTTGTGAGCCGCTCTGAGACTCCGAATGAAGGGCGGGGTATCGATCCAATCTCCTTCTTCTTCTTAAAAATGGCCTAAATGTCTACATGGGCTATCAAGATCAGTCAGGGATCAAATGCTCTGAGTGGCAGCGACTCTCCAGGATTTCAGGAAGGGGTCTTCCACATCGCCTGTCCCCCGATCATTTTAACCAGAGATGCCAGGGATCATATTTGGACATGTAAGCAGGTCCTCCACCACGGGGCCACAGTCCCACCCTATATGACTAACATATAAATTGCATAGAAGAGAAGAAGAAGAGGAGGAGGAGGAGGAGGAGGAGGAGATATTGGATTTATACCCCGCCCTTCACTACCCAAAGGAGTCTCAGAGCGGCTTTCCCTTCCCCTCTCCACAACAGACAGTTTCCCTGTGAGGGAGGTGGAGCTGAGAGAGCTCTGACAGAAACTGCTCTTTTTCAAGGACAGCTCTGAGAAACCTATGGCTAGGCCAAGGTCATCCAGCAGGTGCAAGTGGAGGAGTGGGGAATCACACCCGGTTCTTCCAGATTAGAATCTGTGCACTTAACCACTACACCAAACATAGCACATGCATACACCTAGAATACACATAAGCATACAAAACTACAAATCGAACAACAAAGACCACTGACAATGGTATCAATGAATGTTTTAAAAATGTAAATGGATCTTCTTGCCAAGTCATATATATTTTACTGTCTATGAGTTGTTAGGGCCAGAAACCCGGCAAGTTGACCATGGATGGCTATTGTTACGTGTTGGCCTACGTGCAGCGCACACCTTCCTTAAAGACACAGCAACTTTCTCAGATTGCCCCGAAACCCCTTTTAAAGCACCCTGCCAGACTCAGAGTCAAAGTATGCAAAGAGATTCTTTTTCCAGGATCAGGTAACAGTGGTAGAAGACCTTGAAGCTCCATCCAGAGCCAATTGGAATTTGGGGTAGTTAGACCTGGACAGTTGGGGACACTCCTGCACAGTGTGGGAAGAGGATCAGCCACGACAGTATTCTTAAAGATGCACGCCTCTGCTCTAAGAAGAAGCTCTTTGTCTTTGTCTTGAACTGGAGGCTGTTATGTCCCAGATTTGTTTGTTTGTTTAATGAATTTCTGTACCACTTTCTGGGGGCAGTTTCAAAACAGTAAAAACAGCTGAATAGATTAAAAAAACCCAAACCAACAAAACAGACTAAAAACAGCGGCCATAAAATATCCAAAACCAATGATCAGCAAAAGCAAAAATAACCTTCCCAGAAGCCGTTCCCCTCATCCCCTTTCCCAAACAGTGGCACATTATTTTATTTTTTTAAAGGGCATGCCGGCATAATAGCACCACTAAATTTGAGCAACGATATTTCATTGACATAACATCAGAGGTCCGTAAGTGTCCAGGCACTTCAAAAGGAAAACTTCTAACCAGCCTTTTCGTTTTTCAAATGTTCTGAGCAGAGGAGCTTCTAGCCCAATCCTATCATAAGGGCTAGAAACTTCATTTTTTTAAATAAAAGTTGCTGTTCCCAGGAACTGCTCCTCTCCTTACAGGTCAGGAAATGAAGGGGCAACCACCAGCCTAAACTTAGCTGTCCCGTTGTGGCTGGGTTCCTGGGCTCACTGGAAAGGTGCCTCAGGGGAAACTGTCCCCATTTTGAGAAGGACACGCTACCTGTTCAAGCTACAGATGGAAATGGATGGACATATGTTGGGTATTACAAGTTGAAAACACTCAGTATGTCTGGGGTTAAATGTTTGTTTATGTTACTCACAGGAAGTCACATGTTTCTCATGCAACCAATGTTCTTTAGATGTGGAAAGCCCGGGAATTTTCTCCCTGATCTAGGGATTTGATTGGGACTAAAGTGTCAAGGTGTATTACCATTTTATGGCTTCTCTTCCCATCTTTGTTTTAGTGTTCTGAAGAAGAAGAAGAGCAGCCATAATCTCTCCTAGTTTTGTCTTTGTAGTGTAAGGATGTAGCCGATTATGCTCTTTTGTAATTTTCATCCCAGTTACCCTTTCCCATGCTAGAATTTAGTAAAAACGTTATATTTTAAACACACATGGACTCTCAGTCTGAATTATTTTACTCTGACTCTGCTGGGCTATATTATCTCTGCTAAATACCATTTTTTTTAATATCTCACTATCACCCAACAAAGACCAACAGCAGCAGTGACTAGTGTGTGTCTTATCTGTTCTGCTGTGGGGAAGCCAGCTTTCTTGTCTCACCAGGGCTCCTCCACCATTGTACACTGTTACTTAAACAGATAGTTGTCTGACATAGGAAAATAAGTTCTAACTGTAACTGACATGCAATGATCAGCAAAATTCTGCCTGTTGTTCTGCTGTCAGTGCAACTTTGGAAAGGCACAGGAGCCAAAGTAGGAACAAGGGAGTGAGCAACCCCTCTTCTCGGACTTGCAGTCAGAACTCTATTATTGGTGCAGTTCAATAAATATTTGGATTGTTTCACATCTGTGTCTTTGTGTTGATGGGGTTCGTTACTCCCTTCAGAACGGGATTCTCCCTGAGGAAAGGTTCAGAGAGTCTTCCGCTGTCTGGAGAATTAAAATCCACCGAGGTGATGGTGGTGGTGGTGGAGGAGGAATTGGGAGGGAATGATCCCCCTGATGGCTGCTGGTGTGATAAACCATGGAGTGGATCTGAGTTGCAGGGCAAGGGCTGTAATCACACACACTAAACAATCTACTTTCAATGCACTTTCCAACTGGATTTTGCCAGTTCACACAGTAAAATCCAGCTGGAAAGTGCATTGAAAGTGGATTATTTAGTGTGCGTGCGATCACAGCCAAGGGCTGCTGGGGTGATTAGCAGGAGGTAGTGCTCATCAGTGTTCCCTCTAAGCTGAGTTAGCTTGAGCTAGCTCACAGTTTTTTAGCCTCCAGCTCACAGATTTTTGTCTTAGCTCAGGAAGGACGGCTCCAGAGCACCTTGCTCTGTGCAATGGTTTAAGGCTTCGTTTTAACTCATGGGTCCCCAACATGGTGCCCATGGTGTTTTAGAAAGTGAATAGGGCCAGGTGGGGCATTTGCCTTCAGGCGGCTGTTTGATCGGCCATTGCAGATCTGATTGGCTATGCAAAACAGAATAACCCAGTTTCAGCACCAGCTGCAGCCACAGTGTTGGTTTTATTCTCCCTCACGCTCTTTTTCTCCCAGTATATGTTCTTAAATGACCCATCTTCTCCCCTCCACTTGGGCTTCCTCTGTGTGTCTGCCTCACTCTGCCTCCACAGGGACCATTTTGTGGTTGGCTTCACCCCCTTGTAGCCACCATTTTGTCCTTACGCCCACCACCGTGTGTCAGAAACCCAGTGGTGCCCGGGGGCTCGAACGGGTAGGGGGCACCTGTTTTAAAGACTAGATTAAAAAACGAAAAAAGGAACTGCAAAGGGATAACCATCCCACGTGCCCAAGTTTAAATATGCCCAAAGTAGTCAGAGGAACCAGAGAAGGGGGAAACATAACTCACCTCAGAGTGGAAATATCCACACCCGCTCCTGGAGGGAGAAATGTCTGTCTTCACTGTAGCAATACAGGAAGCTCCCCTGCTTCGCTTTGAAACTGAGAGGAGCCAAGACTCAAGCCTCGACTCGCAACGACCGTTTGCCGAGTCGCCTGTGGCAAGCAACCGTCATCGGCAGGCAACCAGGCCTCAACTGGAAAAGGGCTGGTTCCAGTCCCACGATTCATTCTTGAATCCCGTCCCCTCCCCCTTTTTTTCAAGCAAGTGATGTGTCACAAACTCTCATAGGTATGTCTGGGCAGGAAGACTCGTAAGAATTTTAATGCGTTCGTCTGTTCCAAGCATATATTCACACGGCTGCTGAGACTTGCAAGGAGACTGTGGTGTTCTGTCCAGGAAGTCCACCTCCTGATCCCTGGGGCTGGTCGAGGTTCATCAGTGGTGAGAGCCAGGTGCTCTTCCCATGCCCAGAGGCACTGTTGTCTTAGCCGATTCCTCACACGTTGAGTCACAGTAGAGCCAGATGGCTTGAAATCAGATTCAAGTGCTAAGCCTTCAACGGAGATTGGGGCGGTTCTGACCATAAGGCTTTGTGACTACCTCAAGCAGAAGATTTCAGGTGCTGTTAACAGTGGGGAAATAACGTCTGCTCCCAAGATACCGAGCTCAGGAAGTCACGGTTTTTCAATAGGAAACTTCAAAGGCAGAATGAGAATGCAGAAGTATTTGTTTAGAGCTTAATGCAGATCAGGGATTTCTCTCCCACACCTAGGGTTAAGTTGGCTAGGAAGATTTTGTCCCAATCTGTTCCTGCTGCCGAGAATGATCTCTGGGGCTTATCTTGTACACATTTGCACAGAAATACCAGGGGCTGGGGCTCTTGCCTTCTGACCCCACCGGTGACTATTTTTTCTCTAGGCCAGTGTGTCCATATCTCTGCTTTCG
>NW_015176517.1:172164-173483 GCF_001447785.1 Gekko japonicus | reverse complement strand
TTAAACAGGGGTCATTTCCTGCAGGAGCGCACAGGAGCAGAGATCCGGCAGTAAAGAGCCCAGGGGGGCGGGCACATGCAACAAGCCCCACCCCCTGCATCCAGCAGCCCTGGGCCATGAGGAGCAAGAAGCAACCCTCCTTCTTTCCTTCTCGTCTTCTTTCCCTTTCCCTCCTTATTTCCTTCTCTCTCTCTTTCTTTCCCTTTTTCTCGCCTTCCTTCCTTCCTTTCTGCACAGATCTGTGTGTTCCCTCACCACAGCTAGCAATCCAAAACAGTCCAGAGGCACCTTTAAGGCCAACGTTTATTTAGGTACAACCTCTCCCTCCTCTGTGAGGGCAGATCTGTGCCCCCCCCCCAATAGCTAGCAATCCAAAACAGTCCAGTGGAGCCTGAGCGGTGGGTGTTGCCGTCTGACACACTTCCGGTGATGTCAGAGGGTGTGGCATATTCAAATAAATTATGCTAATGAGTTATGCTAATGAGCTTCTGCACCTCGTTTTCCACGAAATGACCCCTGATTTTAAATGCATTTTAATTGCTTGAACATTTTAATGTTCTTTACATTTGCCATCTTGCGGACCCTGATCAGGGGCAAGGTGGCATAAAAATCTTCTTCTTCTTCTTCATCCTCATCATGGGTTTTTTTGGGGGAAAGAGGTGCCGGAACTCTCAGGAGGGAAATGAAGTTTTCAATCTGTATACTGAAAACTCATGAACTTTTAAACTTTCTAAAAAGAATTTTGCCAAAGAAGTTCCAGAACTCCATTCTGGCACATTCCCCCAGGGGGGAAAAGCCATAAGAATAACAACAACCACAACCACCACCCACAGAAGCTTCGGCTACAACAAATCTTCATTGTTAAGGTGCCCCCAGACTTCGTTCTTTGGTTGTTGTTGCTCCCCCCCCCATAAGATGGCTACCCCTCTAGAACGTATCGTTGATTGCATTGGACTAGGTTTCAATCAAGATGAAGGTTTTGTCTCCTGTTCCAGATGTTAAAGTAGCATGGCATAGCTAGGGGGGTTATGTTGTCAGCTGCTAAAGATGCTGAGAATGGTCACCCCCAGGGGTCATTTCGTAGAAAAAGAGCTAGGGGAACTCATTAGCATAACTCATTAGCATATGCCACACCCCCTGACATCACCGGAAGTGTGTCATAAGGCCACACCTCCTGACATCACCGGAAATGTGTCATAAGGCCACACACCCCGCCCCCAACGGTCCCGGCCGCCGGTCCCGGCCTTGCAGCTCCACTGCCGAGCCCCATGAGGGGCCCGGCGGTGGACCTGCAAGGCCGGTGGGAGTGCAAGGAAGCC
>NW_015176517.1:154598-171961 GCF_001447785.1 Gekko japonicus | reverse complement strand
AATTTTTTTCCTGGTGGGTTCTGAAGTTCTCAGTGCAGAGAGAAAGGCCATTTAGCCAAGAGAAAAAGCTGTTACCAGGATAGATCTCTAAACTGCAAGCTGTCAACCGCTTTAGATGACAGTTCTCAGTTGCTGCAAGTTAATTATTTCTGCCAGCCTAAGCAACAACAATTCTGATAATAAGTTGGCAAGTAGGGGTGATGACCTCTATAGTCAAGAAAGCTAAGACTTAGGCAGAAAACTCTCTTAAAGAAGACTAGTTTCTTGAGTTACGAGCAATCCTAGAGGTCACCTACTCCACCCTCCTTGTCAGTGCAGGAATTAGTCGACTACAGCACCCCACTCCGCTTAAAGGAGTGCATGCTGCATGCCTTTTTAAAAATGTTTTTAAATGATTGAAAAGAACATTTACAGGAGAAATTCTTGTAGGGCTGTGCTTTTGAGAAAGGGGGCAGACCCCCCCAAAAGCCCCATCATAGCTACGGGCTTGGGGGAGGTCAGATTGCACAGTAGCCTTCCTTGGACTATGTATCGCCAAAAGGGTAATTGAAAGTCAAGCCGCATTGTAAATATGAAAGCATGGCCCCCACCAACCCAGGCTAATGTCTGAACAGTAGCACATGT
The DNA here is from genome assembly GCF_001447785.1 of Gekko japonicus. Lineage (NCBI taxonomy): Eukaryota > Metazoa > Chordata > Lepidosauria > Squamata > Gekkonidae > Gekko > Gekko japonicus. Next base: position 171,337 of record NW_015176517.1, on the reverse strand, counting down.
GGAACAATCACAGTGGGGCGGATCCTACTTCCTAGCATACCACTTCACGGAGCAAAGTTTACTTATTTAATTATTTAGTGAAATATTTATACCCCACCTTTCCTTTCGGCTCAAGTTTGAGGTCTTCCTCCAGTTTAAGTCACTCTCCTGTTGGAAGAAGCAGCACGAATGGTCCTGCTTAGCCTGAGCTTGTCAGAGGTTGGAAGCTAAGCAGGGCTGGCCACAGTTGATACTTGGATGGGAGGCAGTGGTTGCTGCACGGAGTAAGGCAATGACAAACCAGCTCTGCTTGTCTCTTGCCTGGAACGCCCTGTAGATGGGGTCACCACAAGTCGGTTGCAACCAGGGGTCATTTCATAGAAAAAGAGCTAGGGGAACTCATTAGCATAACTCATTAGCATATGCCACACCCCCTGACATCACCGGAAGTGTGTCATAAGGCCACACCTCCTGACATCACCGGAAATGTGTCATAAGACCACACACCCCGCCCCCAAAGGTCCCGGCCACCGGTGCCGGCCTAGCAGCTCCACTGCCGAGCCCCATGAGGGGCCCGGCGGTGGACCTGCAAGGCCGGCGGGAGTGTGAGGAAGCTCCACGAAGGCCCTCCTTGGCCCCAGGCAGGCAGGGGTGGGGAGAGGCAGGGAGGAAGCAACTTACCCTCCCTCTTCTCCTGCCTCCTCCTGGCTGAATGAGGGCCGGAAGCGGGGCGGCTGGAAGCAGGGGGCAGGGCTTCGTCATGTGCCCCGCCCCCCGTACCTCACCCGTGGGAAATGTGTTCCCCCGCATTCCCCCCCCGAAATGACCTCTGGTCACCCCCTATTCAATTCTACAGTGTTGCCCCTCTCTTCCTCCAAGGAGTTCAGTATGGCCTGCGTGGCGCTCCTACTCAACATTTTATCCTCACAAAGACCCTGCGACATGGGCTAGGCTTAGGGAGAGAGTCACTCAAAGCCATTCTGTGAGTTTCAGTGCTGAGTGAGGCTCTGAACCAGTGTTTCCTCTAAACTGAGTTAGTGTGAGCTAGCTCACTTTTTTATAGCCTCCGGCTCACACATTTTTGTCTCAGCTCAGGAAGGATGGCTCCAGAGCAAACTGATTTCTGCAGTAGCCAAATTACTCGCCCACAACTTTAATGCCAGCAGCTCACAAAGTAGAATTTTTGCTCAGAAGACTCCACAGCTTAGAGGGAGCATTGGTCTGAACCAGAGTCTTCCTTGGCCTAGCCTTGTGCCCCTCCCACTATCCCTTTGAGTTTGGGTAGAATGGGGGGGGCCAGTGGGGTGCCCGTAGGCTCCATGCCACCTGTGAACACCTTTTCTGGCTCCCACCTCGTGTCTTTAGGAAGTGGGCTGGGTCAGGTGTGGCTTTTCCCCAGCAAGGCTTCTGATTGGCCACTGGAGATTTGATTGGCTGTGCAGGTTTTTAAAAACGTTGCTTCGAAAACAGCTGCCACCACAGCACCAGAGTCTTCTTCTCTGTGTGACTGAAGGTAGACAGCGGCAGCCGTTTTGTGGGTGCACCCACCAGACTGTATCAGAATTCCAAAGCACCCACAGGCTCAAAAATGCTCCCTCTAAGCTGTGGAGTCTTGTGAGCAAAAATTCTACTTTATGAGCTACTGGCATGAAAGTTGTGAGCGAGAGATTTGGCTACTGCATAAATCAATTTGCTCTGGAGCCATCCCTTCCTGAGCTAAGACAAAAATGTGTGAGCCGGAGGCTAAAAAACTGTAAGATAGCTCACATTAACTCAGCTTAGAGGGAACACTGGTTGGGGACCCCTGGCATGGACTGTCACAGACTGTTCTTCCTGCTTTTCAAGACGCCCCTTCTTTTTTCTTCCATACCCTTGAGGAGGTATGTGTGTACTAGATCTGCCGTCTGAGTGCGAATTTGCTTCATGCCTCTGGTAAAGACACGGGCTCCAGTCCACAAAAGCCGATGCCACCAAACCCCCCCCCAAAAAAGACCTGCTAGTTTTAAAAAGGCCACAAGAAGAATCTGTGCTGTTTTCCAGCCTGTAGGAAGTTTGATTGCACAACAGTCGTTGAAAGGGACGGGAACTGCACAAGAACACAACCGCTTGTTTTGTCCTCAAACAAAGCCCGATGCATTTATGGCACCCGTCTCTCTCCCAGAACAAAAGAGCCGCGTCAGGCCAGCTGGACTTTGTGGTTCCTGGAAATGATTAACCAACTGACCGCCCACCCAGGCACAGTCGTCGTCAAAGAGAAGGCCTTGGTGATCTTCACACACCCCGGGCAGGGCTGTGTGTATTTCGGCCAGTACCAGGCACAGAATTCAGCATTCTGACCAATCTTGGTTTTCATTCATTTACTTGGCAATTGCCTGCCCTCCACTGTTGTCAAAAATGTTTGTCCTTGAGGTTAAAGATCAGCTAGAAACACATGGTCGCCTCTCCACTCTGTTATCAGGGGCTCAGCCCTAGTTTCATTGGGATACGAGAGGGCTGCTGCCTTGGCGCTCCACGTGACACCGTTCATGCGCGTCGGGCCTGGTTCACACATGCAGGGGAATGAGTTGGCAGAATGCTGAGGTGGTAGAACGGGTCACCCCACTTCAGAGGAGGGTTGCCAAGTCCCCTGAGTTTGAAACTGCGAGACTTGTGAGGCAGGGTAGTTGAACAGTCGCCAGCCAGAGTGGGACTGGGGGAACCCAGGTTAGAACCCTGCTTCTGCCACGGAAGCTCGCTGGGTGGCCTTGGGCCAGTCAAGCTCTCTCAGCCTAACCTACCTTACAGGGTTGTTGTGAGGATAAAACAAAGGAGAGAAGAATGATGTAAGCCACTTTGGGTCCCCACAGTCATGGGCCACCTTGACTGGCCTGAGTCCAACGTGGCTGAAGACTCCTCAGGAGTCAAGGAGCCACACGCAGCCAGCTCCGAACCAGCTAAAGTTAGTGAATTAGAGATATAGGAGCCTCGAGATTCATTGTCGGCAGCTGACCTTGACCCACTCATGCACAGCTCTGAAGTAGCCCAAGAAGCACAGCTGCAGGAAAGTAGCCCCTCCCCGTCCCCCATTAATTGAACAGTGAAGGGAAGAGCTCCGGCAAGACTTAAGGACACACAGACAGAGTGCTTGCCTCTTGGCTCGATGACAGCTGATTAATGATAGCAGTTCTGAGTAACTGCAGGAGCACCTCCGAGCAGATGGCTGTAAATCGGACTTGTTATGGAATGCCTATATAAATCTCAGAGCTCACTCAGCCCCACCTACCTCACAGGGTGTCTGTTGTGGGGAGGGGAAGGGAAAGGAGTTTGTAAGCCGCTCTGAGACTCTGAGTGAAGGGCGGGGTATAAATCCAATCTCTTCTCTTCTTCTTCTTCTCACAGGGTGTCTGTTGTTGGGAGATGAAGGGAAAGGAGTTTGTAAGCCACTCTGAGACTCTGAGTGAAGGGCAGGGTCAGCCCCGTAGCTAAGGAGTTTTTGGGGAGGGGGTCGGGGAGGCCACCAGCCAATTAAATGAAAGTTAATTAAATTAACTTTGATTTAATTGGTGGAATTCCTAAGGCAGCCCCGGCTGCAACCGAAGGGGAAGGAAACTCTAAATGAGTCCCCCGAGGACCGATCTCTGTGTCTGTCTCGGGGAGTTCTTGCCGTCATGTCTCAGGCTAACCTTTCCAGGAGGGACGGAGTGCGGTAAAGGCTGCGGAGGAGAGGCCAGAGGGAAAGGGTGGGGGGCGGACCGCAGCACAGTGACATTCAGGCGCCCCCAAGGCGACGTGCCCACTGCCCCCTCCAGGCACTTGGGGCGGAAGTGCGTGTGGCGCCCCATCACCTTTGTGTGTTGCTGGCTTTCAGGAACGCTGCCTGCTGCCGTTGCGACCGTTGCTCTCTCTTTTTATTATCGCCTAGGCCGGGGGGGGGGAGGCTCCTGCTTAGAAGGGTGTTAGGGTTGGCCATGGAGGGGAGCCTGTAAAAACCACGGGGGTGCGGGCCCCGTGGGCCCCGCGTTAGCTACGGGCCTGGGCAGGGTATAAATCCGATCTCCTTCTTCTTGAGAGGCTGAAGATCATAAAGGATGAGCAGGACCTGTCTCCAGACCTGGCTCTTTTGCAGGGGGGTGACTGTCTCTTTCAAAGATGCAGGAGGGTATCATTCCATACACAGTTCTTTGCCTTCATGTTGGTGTTCTTTGCAAGAGGCCACTGAGTTAAATTTGTGAAACTGGTCCCACGGAGCCCATGGATATGCCTGCACTCGGGCTGACTTCCAAAACAACATGGAGATGCCTGCAGAGGATGAATTCACTGTATTCTTCTAGAGCTAGGATGTGTTTTGTTTTTAATCAGTCAGGTTGGGTTTTTGGGTAATTGGGACAGACACCTGGGGATCAGATGACATAGACTTTTTAAAAAGTTTGACACAGAAGCCTGAAGTGTAGCACACTAGAACCTGTCAGAAAAAGAGACTACATTCTTCCGGTTTATGGAGCAGCGATGGCGGACGTTCTCCCCAAACCATGGGAGAACGATCCACACACCAGTGGCTTGGAGGGATGCCACATCAAGTGACACCCCCACGGAGCCTTTGCGATAGGCTCTAAGCCAGAGGGGAAGGGGAAGGAGTTTGTAAGCCACTCTGAGACTCCAAGTGAAGGGCAGGGTATACAAACTCCTTTCCCTTCCCCTCCCCACAACAGACACCCTGTGAGGTGGGAGCTGGGGAGCAGAGGTCATTAAAATGCTAGCGGACATGCTTAAGCTGGTGATGGAACAACTCGATGGTATTAACCAGCAATTGACCGTGATGAATAAGAACTTTGCATCTCAGCAGCTCCAGACGAAAGAAACGGAGAAGAAAGTGGAGCAGGCAACTGAGAAAATTAAAGAGATAGACACCACAAGTAAGAAATTGAAGAAAAGAATGGGAGAAGTTGAAACAAAGCAAAACTTTCAAGAAAGTCGTTTACTACAACTACAGATGGAAAAAGCTATCTCCTCAGGTCCTCCTTCTCTGCTTCAGGAACTCCCTGGAACCTGAGAATCATGTTAGCTTTTTCCATCTGTAGTTGTAGTAAACGACTTTCTTGAAAGTTTTGCTTTGTTTCAATAGGCTTAACAGCGGATGAACTGGTAAAAGAAATGGAGATGGCCTATAGGGCATACTCCAATTATATTTAAAAAATAGCCTGCCTGGAGAAATCGTGGTCAGATTCTCAAGAAGACAGACCAGAGATGCTATCTTAAAAGCGACATCAACAACTCCACTAAAAATGGGAAATATAATCATCAAAACCCTAAAAGATATTCCATTTGAAATTCGACAAAAGATGAAAAATTACAAGGATTTAATTTCTTTTCTTCAAACCAATGGAATTTCGTGGAGTGGGCAGGTGGCCATAAATTCAAATGGTTTGCCCATGAGTACAGGTGAGAAGCTCTAGTGATGTACTGAGGGTTGAACCAGGGAAAATTTATTTAGTAATTCCTTGAGGAATAATTTGGACTCTCTTTGTATGAATAAGGAGAGGCCTGTGCCCTCAAAAGGTAGGAAGAGGATTTTGCGGCAGAAGGGTGCAGGACCTGCCAGAGTGGTATACAATTTTAGAGACAGAAAGCCGAACTAAAGGCAGAAGGACTTGGAAAATAGCCTTTTGGAGCGAAGCAAAAGAAGATGATCAGAAAGATCTCTCATAACAACTAACAAATTAACATATAAACATTGAAGCTGAGATAAACAAGAACTCCACAAGTATATTGTGATACTAACACTTATAGTATTAACACTTACACTAACAGGGATAAGATCTCCTCTTGGGGTTTTAGTATAGTGTGGTATTTTCTTTGTAGTTTTGTAGTTCATTGCAAAAATAAAAATATCCCTTCGGGGATTTCAAAAAAGAAAGAGAGACAGACAGACAGACAGACAGACAGACAGACTACATTTTAGGGAAATGCCTGCATTTAGCATCCTTAATGCCATATGGCTATTAGAGTCCTACAAATGGGAACCTGCGGGGACTTGCAGGAGGCATTTCACTTTCCCCTCTCCCACTATTTCCTCCTTCCCTTTCCTAAAAGCCCCCATAGTCTCTCCCCTTTTCCTGCTTCCTTCTTTCCTTCTAGGGGCTGGAGATCTCCTGGAATCACAGCAGATCTCCCAGCTATTGAGATCAGTTCCCCTTTGGGATGCCAGATCCAGGTAGGGAAACTCCTTGAGATTTGGTGGTGGATCCTGGGGAGGACAGGGACCTCCGTGGGGGACAATGCCACAGAGTCCACCCTCCAAAGCAGCCACTTTCTCCAAGGGAACTGATCTCTATAGTCTGGAGGTGAGCTGTAATTCTGGGAGATATCCAGCGCCCACCTGGGGGCTGACAACTGTTGTTTCCCTGGAGGAAATGGATGCTTTTGAGCAGAGGTGTCGAACTAATTTGTTACAAGGGCCGGATCTCACATAAATGTCACTTTGTGGGGCTGGGCCACGTGTGCCATAAAATGTAATGCCGGGTACTGGAGATATGAAATTTATAAAGGACAGCAACTGGCGATCTCCAAGTTGGTGTATCCTCACTGCAAGCCATCATGGGCTGGGAAGGGGATGCAAAGAACCCCTCCCCCCATGGGCAGACTGGAGAGCCAGCAGTGGGGCGCTGGGCAGACACTCCCAACAGAGGCCATCCGGGACAGCATCTCCGGAGCTGCAGGCCGAATGGAGAGGTGTGAATGCGGCTGCAGTGGCTCCCAACATACCAGTGAGGCCATCCCTGAAGTGCAGGGGTTCTGCTTAACTGCTGCAGATGAGGTTGCTCCGCTGTGATGAAGCCACAATTGGAGTGGCTCTGCCCACCCACCCTTGAGCAATGCTCCCTCTAAGCTGTGGAGTCTTGTGAGTGAAAATCTTACTTTGTGAGCAACTGGCATTAAAGTTGTGAGTGAGCCATTTGGCTGCTGCATAAATTAGTTTGCTCTGGAGCCATCCTTCCTAAGCTAAGACAAAAATGTGTGAGCTAGAGGCTAAAAACCTGTGAGCTAGCTCACACTAACTCAGCTAAGGGGGAACACCCCCCCTGAGGTCCCCCCCCTTCCCAACCCCCCCTCCCCAGACTTCCCCCCCCCCAATTTCTAGGAAGTTCCTAACCCTTCTCTTAGTATTCCCCATATCCTCTCTCTGCCTCATTCTCTCCTTCTCAGCCATTCACCAACTATCTGCCTCCCATCTTCAGCTATGTTTATTCTTTATTTACTTCATCTATACCCCACCTTTCTCCACAGTGGGGACCAAAGCAGCTTACATTATTCTCTTTTCCTCCTTTTTATCCACACAACAACCCTGTGAGGTAGTTTAGGCCAGTGAGCTTCCATAGCAAGACGGGGATCTGAACCTGAGTCTCGCAGACCCTAATCTGAAGCTCTAACTGATTCACCACAGTGGCTTTCATAGGGTGGCTGCTGTTGAACAGGCGCAAGCAGCCAGGCCTACTTGAGTTATGCAAGTCAGGTGGCATCTAGTCACCCAGAGGTTGCTGCCAGGCCTAGGGTTGCCAATGTCCAGGTGGGACCTGGAGATTACTCAGAACTCCAACTGTCCTCCTGGAGAAAACGGCTGCTTTGGAGGGTAGACTCTGTGGCATGATACCATGCTGAGGCATTTCCCCTTCCCAAACCCAGCACTCCTCAGACTTCATCACAAAATATCCAGGAATTTCCCAAACTGGAGCTGGCAACCCTAGCCAGGCCTGGCCCCAATGAGTTCTCCTTCAAAGGCCAAAATAGGGCTGGAAAGGGCCCTACCCCCGCCCCTGACCTTTTACTGACAGAGCCAAGCATGGAATGCTGTGGTTGCTTAGCAACAGCCACTGAGGAAATTCATTGCTTAAAGCTACAGGTTCTCCTTTTATAATTTTTGGATTTTTTAAAAGCTGCCCGGTGTATTTTTTTTAGATTTCACATTTTTCTGCAAACCTAGGGCCCTTTTCAGGTGTGTAGAAAATCTGTCTTGCCCACAAGTATCCAAAGATATCCGGACTTCACTATTAGAATATAAGATATAGCATTCACATACAGAAGAATAATTCTGGGGGCCCTTAAAGACCAGACAAAATATCCTTGTTGAAAGAAACTAACACAGCTATCTCACCAGAATTAGTATTCATATAGCTAATTTTAAGAAGATCTCAAACACTCCGTGCATGTTATGCCTGTAAGCATTACAACAACCCTGTTGGGTAGGACCATATGATTATCCTCACCACAAGAAGCCAAAAAAGGACTGTGCGTTATATTCTTTATGGTTCCTTTTAAAATACTTGGAAAGGCCTAATCCTTTCCTGGTCACCACTTCCGAAGAGAGCTTTACTGAATTTCACAGAGACACATTTCAGATATGGCAAGAGACCTGCACATTATTGTATTAAAGTATCCCTGCCAGCCTAGAAAATGGCAGGCAAGAACTGGCTTCCAGTCTCTCTGTCTCTTGTTTCTGTGAGAGATGATTGTGAACTTCTTGCCTTGGTAGGGTTGCCAGCCTCCAGGTGGGGCCTGGGGATCTCCCGCTTTTAAAACTGATCCCCAGCTCCCCTGGAGAAAATGGCTGCTTTGAAGGGTGGACTCTCTGGCCTTGCACCATGCTGAGGCCCCTCCCCTCCCCAAACCCCGCCCTCTCCTGGCTCCACCCCCAAAGTCACCAGGTATTTGGCATGATACCATGCTGAGGCATTTCCCCTTCCCAAACCCAGCACTCCTCAGACTTCATCACAAAATATCCAGGAATTTCCCAAACTGGAGCTGGCAACCCTAGCCAGGCCTGGCCCCAATGAGTTCTCCTTCAAAGGCCAAAATAGGGCTGGAAAGGGCCCTACCCCCGCCCCTGACCTTTTACTGACAGAGCCAAGCATGGAATGCTGTGGTTGCTTAGCAACAGCCACTGAGGAAATTCATTGCTTAAAGCTACAGGTTCTCCTTTTATAATTTTTGGATTTTTTAAAAGCTGCCCGGTGTATTTTTTTTAGATTTCACATTTTTCTGCAAACCTAGGGCCCTTTTCAGGTGTGTAGAAAATCTGTCTTGCCCACAAGTATCCAAAGATATCCGGACTTCACTATTAGAATATAAGATATAGCATTCACATACAGAAGAATAATTCTGGGGGCCCTTAAAGACCAGACAAAATATCCTTGTTGAAAGAAACTAACACAGCTATCTCACCAGAATTAGTATTCATATAGCTAATTTTAAGAAGATCTCAAACACTCCGTGCATGTTATGCCTGTAAGCATTACAACAACCCTGTTGGGTAGGACCATATGATTATCCTCACCACAAGAAGCCAAAAAAGGACTGTGCGTTATATTCTTTATGGTTCCTTTTAAAATACTTGGAAAGGCCTAATCCTTTCCTGGTCACCACTTCCGAAGAGAGCTTTACTGAATTTCACAGAGACACATTTCAGATATGGCAAGAGACCTGCACATTATTGTATTAAAGTATCCCTGCCAGCCTAGAAAATGGCAGGCAAGAACTGGCTTCCAGTCTCTCTGTCTCTTGTTTCTGTGAGAGATGATTGTGAACTTCTTGCCTTGGTAGGGTTGCCAGCCTCCAGGTGGGGCCTGGGGATCTCCCGCTTTTAAAACTGATCCCCAGCTCCCCTGGAGAAAATGGCTGCTTTGAAGGGTGGACTCTCTGGCCTTGCACCATGCTGAGGCCCCTCCCCTCCCCAAACCCCGCCCTCTCCTGGCTCCACCCCCAAAGTCACCAGGTATTTCCCAACCCAGACCTGGCAACCCTAAGCCTTGGCTCTTTCCACTCCCAGAGTCCCGTTTCAGTTTCACTTCTCAAGCCTGGAATTCTTTTTGTGCCATTTTCTGTATTAGTCACAAAATTTGGAAAACGTACACATTTTTCATTTGCGCATCAATAAACCAGCATTGTACATCTATGCATGTATACATACTCTTATCAATCGCATATAAAAAGCCGATAAAATATGCATACATAACACCGAGGAATTCCCAAACCCCACAGCAAAAAGTAGAGAACTGAAACCACTGACAAAAAGAGACAAGAGGTAGAACATCTGCTTGTCACCTTGTCTCCAGAGGGTTGCCAGCTCTGGCCTAGGAAATACTTGGAGATCTGCCATAGCGGTCCCCTTCCCAAGCAGGCATTTTCTCCAGGTGAACTGGTCTCTGTCACCTGGAGGTCAGTTTTAATCCCAGGAGATCTCCAGCCCTTACCTGGAGGTTGGTAACCTTATCTCTTTCTCCTGTCACGGTTTTGACTAGTCCCATCTCTGGACATATTCCCATTCCAAATATAAACTAGTTTCAAACCAGACGTCTCAGGCTCTGAGCCCACCTTTAACCTGCAACTCAGGACTACATTTCTATTTTATTTTTTTTAACATCAGTATCCATCTCTCAAGACTTGTTTACCTTGGAGGCATATTGGTTTATCAGTCGTTCCTTCTCCTTGGAGATTTATACCAGTTTGGTGTAGTGGTTAAGTGCACAGACTCTAATCTGGGAGAACCGGGTTTGATTCCTCACTCCTTCACTTGCAGCTGCTGGATGACCTTGGGGAAGCCGTGGTTCTGATAAGAGCTGTCCTTGAAAAAGAGCAGTTTCTGTCAGAGCTCTCTCAGCCCCACCCGCCTCACAGGGTGTCTGTTGTGGGGAGGGGAAGGGAAAGGAGCGTTTAAGCCGCTCTGAGACTCCTTTGGGTTGTGAAGGGCGGGGTATAAATCCAATCTCCTCCTCCTCCTCCTAACCTCCGGGTGGAGCCTGGCATTCTCCCAGACTTACAGTTGATTTCTAGATGACAGAGATCAGTTCCCCTGGTAGAAATGGCAGCTTTAGAGAGTGGAATCTGTGCCATTACCTCAGGGCTCAGCTCCGTCCCCAGACTCCTCCCTCCTTAGGGTCCACCCCCAAATCTCCAGGAATTTCCCAAGCCAGAGTTGGCGACTCTGCTACGAAGCCCTGGCCTGTAATTCTGTGGGAGGAGCAGATACCAATGTTCAGTGCTTGCTACAACACAAATGTGATCTCATTGCTACCTTCACAGCAGTCCTGTAAAGTAGGCCAGTACCATTGTCTCTGGACAGCAAATGCAGGGGAGGGGGACTGAGGCAGAAAAAGAGGGGTCACATAGCTAATGGGTGGCAGAGGACAGACCTGAAGCTGGGACCTCCCAGATCCCAACCTCTGTGCTACACCAGGTTTTAGAAGGAAGATATAGAAAGATACCACATGAAGACAAGTGCTGCCCGTGCTCTGTGGGAGAAGTGGCATCAATGTCCCACATGTTCTTCCGCTGTCCCTTTCATCAGGTTTATAGGGATAAGCTTATTGCCCCCCTCTTGGATAGACCAGCATTTGATGCAGAGAGTGCTGATCTAGAGAGATTTTTGATAGAGGGAAATCTCTCTATCAAGGGAGATCTCCAGACAAATCGCAAAATTCTGCTGGCAACTGGTAAAATTTCACAATAAGAAGCAGATGAAGTGGAATCCTCGTTTACCTTTTGCATGACTCATAAGTAGTTTAGTTTTAAACATCTCACAATTATTGTGATATAATGGACTGTTAAACTCTTCTCCTTTTAACATTTTAATGATTTTAGAAGAAGAAGAAGAGGAGGAGGAGATTGGATTTATACCCTGCCTTTCACTTGGAGTCTCAGAGAGGCTTACAAACTCCTCCCCCTTCGGAGTCTCAGAGCGGCTTACAAACTCCTTTCCCTTCCCCTCCCCACAACAGACACCCTGTGAGGTGGGTGGGGCTGAGAGAACTCTGACACAAACTGCTCTTTTTCAAGGACAGCTGTGCCAGAGCTTGTGACTGACCCAAGGTCACATCAGCAGGTGCAAGTGGAGGAGTGGGGAATCAAACCACTACACCAAAGGTTATATGTTTATTTTTAGAGCTGAAAGCTAATTTGCTTGTATTTAACGGATATGTATTATTTTGATAGGTGGTCTTTGGCCGCAAATAAAGATCATTCATCCAGGTCAAAATCTCAAACACAAGGCCCTAACCGCACCCATGGTAAGGTCTGGTTTCCTGGATTTTTTAGAGATGCTGTACTGACATTTCTAAAGTATACATCTAATGTAGAGATGCTCAACTAACGTTCCCAGTGTACACAGACACTCCCTTCCAGCCTCCTTCTCCTGCACTGTCTATTTCTCAGTCTGTATCAAAAGCAAGTCTGCCATTGATGCTCTCCTCTTCATATACTCCAATTCGGCACAGATGAAAATAGGAACACCCTTTCAGGTACCGACGCCTCTCCAGCGACCTCATTATGTGCTCCTGTGACTAAAGTTGTTCATTTACACTGCAATAGCCTGTCCTTCTTTAAAAGCTCAAGGAGTATTTATGCTTTGGGTTAAAGATGTCCTTTAAAAAAAAACATAATTGTCCTCCAATATCAATAGAAGAAAATAGATCGCAGCAGCTACAGTGTGTGGCATACATAGATTTAAGTTAGAGACCGGGAAGGTAGCCGAACCCCACAGAATGATAACTCTAGCAATTCACAGTAACAACATTTTAATAAAGCTTCCGCCTAAAGCAAAAATAGATATAAAATAAGGGCAGCAAATTATCAGGGACAGGAAAGAAGAAGACAGAAGAGTTACCTGCGCCCCAGGCCAGGCAGTGACCCACCTGTGAGACTCGGAGATGTCTACAAATGGCAATTCTCGAGGTTCTTAGTAGGAAGCGGTTTAAATGTGTACTGCAGCCATGTGAGGAAAACTTGAAAACCAGCTTTCTGAGAGCTAGGGATCTAATTTTAAAAAGTTTATCTATATCCAACTTGTCTCCCTGATCCAGGACCCAAAGCAGTTTTTTGCACTGTTCTAAAAATTTCCAGGAGCTGCGGTGGCTCAAGTGGTTAAGACGCTGAACTGCAGGCTGTGGAAGGTCGGTAGTTCAGCAGTTCGAGACCAGGGTGCCGCATGACGGAGTGAGCTCCCGTCTCTAGTTCCAGCTCCTGCCAACCTAGCAGTTCGAAAGCAAGAAATTGCAAGTAGATAAATAGGTACCACTTCGGTGGGAAGGTAACAGCGTTCCGTGCACCTTGGTGTTTAGTCATGCCGGCCACATGACCACGGAAACGTCTTCGGACAGCGCTGGCTCTTCGGCTTTGAAACGGAGATGAGCACCGCAACCCTAGAGTCGGATTCGACTGGCTTTTGAGCAAGGGAAACCTTTACCTTTACCTCCTTTTCCACTTTATCTGCATAACAACTGCCCTGTAAGGTAGGTTAAGCCCGAGAGATTGTGACATCCCGGTCACCCAGCAAGCTTCCCCAGCAGTGCGAAAATTTGAACCCACTCCTCCCAGCTCCTAGTCTGACATTCTAGTCCGACGCTGTAACCACACCAGGGCTCTGCCTGCGAAGAAAAGGAAGGACTTGCTCTTAAACCTGGGCGTGTCTCTTGGCTAAGCCACCTTCATTCACTCATTTAATTCAAGAAATCTCAGGATAGACTTCCCGTCGTAGAAATTACTCCTCCAACAGTTATGAATTCATCACTCGGAGCTTTGGCACTGGCTCGTCGTGCCCCAGCAGATCAATCCTGGGTGCCGTCCCGCAACTTATGCCAACTGCCGGAAGCCAAGGAGTTTGCTGTGGTTGACTGGCAAGGTTGTGTACCCTTGACCTGACTGGGTGAGGTGACACGGTGCACAGCTCACGGCAGGCAAAGCTCGGCTGCTTTGATGTGGGTGCTTCCCTGGGATTCACAGATATCCTCCCGACGGGTGCCGGCTACCTTCATGCCAATAGATGATCCTCGAGGGCTTTTGTCTGAGCATCTCTGACACCCATGCCAAGGCCTCAGGCTTCTCAGACATCGTGGATTCTAAGGAATTTCTTCCCTACTTGGCTGCTTCAGGTCTAGGCAGAAGCGAGAGATGCCTGGTGGCTTTGGATCCTGGCAGGATGGAGGGATGCCACAATTTAAGAAGGATACAGACAAGTTGGAACGTGTCCAGAGGAGGGCAAGGAAGATGGTGAGGGGTCTGGAGACCAAGTCCTGTGAGGAAAGGTTGAAGGAACTGGGTCTGTTTAGCCTGGAGAGGAGATGACTGAGAGGTGACGTGATCACCATCTTCAAGGACTGAAGGGCTGTCCTCTAGAGGGTGGTGCGGAGTTGTTTTCTGTTGCCCCAGAAGGTCGGACCAGAACCAACGGGTTGAAATTAAATCAGTTTTTTGTGGCCCTTTCTTACACGCCCAGGGAAATGCTGATCGCCACTTTGGGATCAGGAAGCAATTTTTCTCCAGGCCAGTTTGGCTGGAGATCCTGTAGGTTTTGATAGAGAGCCAGTTTGGTGTCGTGGTTAAGTGTGTGGACTCTAATCTGGGAGAACCGGGTTGGATTCCCCACTCCTCCACTTGCAGCTGCTGGATGACCTTGGCCAAGGCATAGCTCTGTCAGAGCTGCTCTTGAAAGAGCAGTTTCTCTCAGAGCTCTCTCAGCCCCACCTACCTCGCAGGGTGCCTGTTATGGGGAGGGGAAGGAGATCATAAGCCACTCTGAGTGAAGGGCAGGGTATAAACCCAGTCTTTTCTTCTTTTTTGTCATCTTCTGGACATGGAACACTGATCACTTGGGGTGTGTGGGGGTTGGACTAGATGACCCTGGAGGTCCCTTCCAACTCTATGATTCTGTGCCCAACTGCTGCTTTCTTCTTTCCTCCCTCTGATGGCATCACTGATGAAAGCTGGAAACTGAAAGGGGGGGCTGTCCCCTGGAGGTCAATCCCAGCCTGCTGGATGAGTGCTTAGTTACTTCCTGCCCTCCCTCCTTTAGTACAGGACAAGTGCTAAATGCTGATTTCCTCATCACCTGGAAAACTTCCATCCTGTTCGCACAGTCTGTAATAACGACACCTCTCATACAGAGGTATGATCTGCAAATAGATGAAGTTCATCTGCATTTCCAGTCTGAATACAAAATTTCAGATTTGGTCCATCAGTAGCTCTTAGACACAAGGTAAAGAGGGAACACTTTGTCTCGAGCAGTGATTCTCCGTACTCTTTTGTGCTTGCGGGGGTGGGGGGCACAGTGGGAGGGTTTCTGGAGTTCTGGCCACGCTGGTGGACCTCCTGATGGCCCCTGGGTTTTGGGCACTGTGTGACACAGAGTGTTGGACTGGATGGGCCATTGGCCTGATCCAACATGGTTTCCCTTACAAACTTATGCCTGGGGCAGTGATGCTCTGTATTCTTGGTGCTTGGGAGGCCACGGTGGGAGGGCTTCTGGAGTTCTGGCCATGCTGGTGGACCTCCTGATGGCACCTGGGTTTTGGCCACTGTGTGACCCAGAGTGTTGGACTAGATGGGCCATTGGCCTGATCCAACATTGCTTTTCTTATGTTCTTATAAATTGGAATTTGCATTTTGAAGATGAAATTTTATTTCAGAACTCTATGTTTAAGGGCTTTGGACTCACTGGCACCTTTTCAGTTGCTTTAATTTTGGCCATCATCCAGCACAAAACTTGTTAGTTTAGAAGCTGCAAATCCGAGACAGCCTTTCCTTGTCATTGGCAAACCGTAGAAAATAGCAGTGGTCCTCTATCAAATCCAATGTGATGCCAAGCAGACCCGAATATTTCCGGAAATGTCTGCAAACATTTGAACGTTCTGTGAATATCAGCGACCATTTATGTTTAGTCTTGTTTGTGTAGTGACATCCATGTGCATGGCCTGTCACAGAGAATAGAGGTCGCTGCCCCAAGGAACACACAATCTAAAATGACACGGAAAGCCACAGAGGGAGAATTTTTAGAACTTTTCACAACAAATTGGTTTCAGCTCTGCTTCCATGCTCTGGATGCTGAAATGCAGAAGAAGAGTTGGTTTTTATACCCCACTTTTCTCTACCCTAAGGAGTCTCAAAGCGGCCTACAATCGCCTTTCCTTCCTCTCCCCACAGCAGGCACCTTGTGAGGCAGGTGGGGCTGCGAGAGTTCTGAGGGAAATGTGACTGGCCCAAGGTCACCCAGCAGGCTTCATGGGGAGGAGGAGCGGGGAATCAAACCCGGTTCTTCAGATTAGAGGCCACCGCTCTTAACCACGACACCACACTGGCTCTCAAATGGGGGTCAAAACTGCTTGGACTGAGAGATTTTCTATTTCCGCAAAGAAACAAAACTATCATTATGCGAGGGATTGTTTTGAATAACTTCTCCCTGCTGCTTCAGTCTGAAAATCCCGCTTTGGAGTTGGCTTCTCTCTTGTTAGGGTTGGAGATCTCCCGTTATTACAACTGATCTCCGCCTGGAGAAAATGGCCGCTTTGGAAGGTGGACTCTATGGCATTATAACCCATTGAAGCCCCTCCCCTCCCGGAACCCCGCCCTCCTCAGGCTCCACACACACACACCCAAATCTCCAGGTATCTCCCAATTCAAAGCTGGCAACCCTACCTCTTGTGCGACTCCAACCTGCCACTGGGCCACCCTCCTTTCACACAGCCCGATCCCGTGCTGCCTTGAGTGCGCTGTTGCCTGAGGCGTCCCCCTCGGCCTGCGTGCCAGCCCTTTCTGAGAGAGTGTAGCCCATTGCGCGGGGTCTCTCGGGAGTCGGGGCCCTCCAGCTCCCATCCAGGCCCCCTCACTCCTGACGCCACCCGGGATCTACGCCAACTGCCGCTTTCGGCTGCTGCTCAGCTGGTTCAGCAACAAGGCCTAGAAGCCCTCTTCGCGGCGGAGGAGGCCCAAGCCTCCTTCGCCACTGTCTCCTTGAGCCCAAT
>NW_015176517.1:149341-154564 GCF_001447785.1 Gekko japonicus | reverse complement strand
ATCGGTATGATCCGTATTTTATACATATAAATGTCATGTGGTGCAATGTCAATATCAGATAAATTGCATTAAAAAATACAAAGCAACTGCTAAGTCAGTGGTCCCCAACATGGTGGACGTGGGCTCCATGAGGCCCACCAGTGTTCCCTCTAAGCTGAGTTAGTGTGAGCTAGCTCACAGTGTTTTTAGCCTAGGGTTGCCAAGTCCTACCTCTGGAATAGTGGGGGGAGTCCAGGAGCCTGCTGGGAGTCTTTCTGTGCATGTGCAAAGTGCGCATGCCACGATGACGCCACCCTGAAGTGACGTAATCACGTTGGGCACGTCGGGGGCGGGGCCACAATCATCCAAGGGACAACCACAGAGTTTTCCCTCGGATGATAGAGCGTCCCCCCACAACGTGCCCGACGCGATTATGTCACCTCTGGGTGACGTGTTCACGCCGGGCACGTCATGCGCTTTGGGGGTGGGGTCTCCCCCGGCGGCCAAATCCCCGCTGGCAGTGAACGGGCCTCTTGGGCGGGGGGTTCCCTGCCCCCCGGGGGGACTTGGCAACCCTATTTTAGCCTCCAGCTCACACATTTTCACCTTAGCTCAGGAAGGATGGCTCCAGAGGAGACTAATCTATGCAGTAGCCAAATCGCTCGCTCACAACTTTAGTGTCAGTAGCTCACAAAGTAGGATTTTTGCTCACAAGACTCCACAGCTTAAAGGGAGCATTGCTCAGGGGTGGGTGGGCAGAGCCACTCCAATTGTGGCTTCGTCACAGCAGAACAACCTCATCTGCAGCAGTCAAATTAAGCTGCAGCAACCATTTTGTGGCTGGCTTCACCTCCCGTGGCAGCCATTTTGTTGCTGCACCCACCATGCTGTGTCAGAACTCCAAATGTGCCTGCAGGCTCAAAAAGGTTGGGGACCCCTGTACTAAGCTGACAAAAATACAAATAAAAAAAGAAACAATAAGATTCGGAATTTTGGCTCTTCCTAAATTGCACATGATGGAAGACGTCTTTGAGAGAGCTGATCATTCACTGGAGTTAGCACGGCTTTCCTCTGAGTCAGGGTCCAGATCCAGTTCTTTTCCCCTATCGAGGCTGACAATTATGAAATCATAGTTTATCATCGTTCATAAAGGACTGAGTTGCCTGTATCTTTAAGAAATTAATATCCCAGTGGCCATTGCTAGGCAACCACTATAGTATTGCCAGCCTCCAAGCTTTGGTTTCTGTCAGTAAAAGGCAGGGGGAGGGCTGTTTCCAGGATTATTTTGGCCTTTGAGGGAGGACTGATCCAGGGCCAGGCCTGCAAGCAACTAATGAACAACTTGCTACCACCTCTCCAGCATGGCTCACCCAGTACCAGCTGCTTGCTATTGTTCAACAGCAGCCATCCCATAAAAGATAGTGGGGTGTAGTGGTTAGCATAGGATTCCCATTTTGGTGCCCGTGGGCATGATGGTGCCCACTGATGCCTTCCTTGGTGCCTGCCAAGCGTTTTTAGAAAGTGGACAGGGCCAGCTTCTGAGTGGCCAAGATTTTTTTTAAAAAATGTTGCTTTGGGGCAGCTGCCACCACGTAAGGTCTTCACTGAATGATTAAAGGTTAGCTGTATATGCAAGAAAATTTTTAAACAGAATATTCATTTTAAAAGGTATCCTCTTTCAGAGCTTTTGCTTGAAATGTTGAAGAGCTACTATTAGAGATCAGCATAACCCTACTCCCTGACATTTTGTGGTTGGCTTTGCCTCCTGGGGCAGCCATTTTGCGGTTGTGCCCACCACCCTGTGACAGAATTCCAAATGCACCTGCAGGCTCAAAAAGGTGAGGCACCCCAGAAAAAACACCTCAGACCTGGGTTTGAATCCCTTCCCTGCCATAGAAGCTCGCTGGGCAACCTTGGGCCAGTCATTCTGTCTCAGCCTAATCTACCTCACAAGGTTGTTGTGGGGATAAAATGGAGAGGAAAATGATGTATGCCACTTTGGCCACCCATTAGGGAGAAAGGGCATAAATTAAATAATAAATACAGCTGAAATGGGAGGCAGATAACCGGTCAGTTGTTTGGTGGGTCGGAAGGAGAGAAAGTAACAGGGTAAGTTGAGGACATGGGGGCTGCCAGGAGGAAATAGTGTGGGGAGAGAGTAGGGTTGCCAGGCCTGGTCTAACAACCAGCAGGAGACCAAGGACATAGGAGTAGGCATCAGTGACAGTGTGCCATCTTTTCTGGCAAAAACCCAGAAGTGATGTCATGCCTCTCTCAGAATCGCTGGAAACTCTATGGTAAGCAATAGAGTTTTGGGGAATTCCTAGAAAAACATGATACCATTTCCAAGTTTTACCTGAAAGTGACATCATGCCATCAGCTCAATGGATTTTTTAAAAAAACAATCTTCCTTCCCCCCGCCACTCAGTGTGCTGGTGGGAAAGAGGGGCTGGAGGCTCGCAACCCTAGTGGGGATAGAGGGCAAAGTAAGCTGCTCCCTGTCAGTCCTTGCACATTCCCTGGTGTGCAGCTGGGCTGGCACCCTGTGCCAGGGCCACCCTTTTCCTGGGGAGAGGCTGCCAGCAGAGGGAATAAGGGAAAACTGAAGATGGGGAGTGGGGGAAGCAGATAAAGGGAGGTTGACTGGTGGTGGGTGGGAAGGAGAGAAGGAAGCAGGAAAGGGGGGCAGGCTATGGGAGCTTTCGGGAAAGGGGGAAAGGGAACAGCAGGGGGAAAGGAAAATGAGATTCCCCCCCCTCCAAGTCCTTGCAGGTCCTCCACTTGTTTCACGTTTTTGTCTATTAGTCTGAATTGAGCACAGGCACAGCATGTTTTTAATATGCAATTTTATATGGCACTTGTGCATACCATACATGCCTGCTTATACCCAAACTGCATCATGCTCAAGTCACTGATGCACGGCTAATGTGTACGTTTTAGAGGACAAGTATCAGTGCAGGGACACAGAGTCATGAAAACAAACCAAGGTTGCGGTTTGCACGAAGGGGTGGTACTGAAATGGGGATTTTCAGATGGAAACAGCTGGGGGGAGAAACATCTGAGCCCGTGCCTCGCGTCACATGGGATCCTCCTCGGCTTGCGGCTCTGCAGGGTCTCTGCCCGTCTTTGTGGGCCAACACCAAAGCCCGACCAGCCCCCTCCCCTGACACCAAGAGTAAGGGAGTGTAAATCTGTCCTGTCTTGGAAACCGTCCTCCAAGTCTGGCCTAAATGCAGGCTAGCCCTGCTTGCGGAGGAAGACCACGACAGCCACTTTAATAACTGCCTCCTAGAAGCGGTGCCAGGCTTCACAGCCTCCTGGAGATTTTACATTGGTGTCTGGAGGCCTTGTGGACATGGGGTGGCCTTTAATTTCTCCTCCCCCCTTTCCTGGAGGCTCTGGGTTCTCTGGCCTCCCCACAAACTGCAGAGCGCTAGAGGCGAAACTAATCGGCCAGGGCCACGGCACACACTAGCAGTGGCGCATGGGAGCTCTATGCGCACAGCGTACCTGCTTGCTGAATATTAAGTAGAGCCCTGCTTTTCCTTCTGCAGCTCCAGCCCCACTGCTAGCGCTAACGTTCTCCCACTGGGGGGGGTGTGTGTTTAGTAGCAGGCAGTGCTCTTTGATCAAAGCACAGGCTCTGGTGATGTGTTTGTGTGTGGGAGGGGGGATCGTCTGCCCAGAATGTTTACCCACACTTCTACCTGAGGAGGGAGCTGGGGGAGTAAACAGGGGAGGCAGATCAAAAGTGGAAGGGAGGAAAAGGGGTGGGGGAATCGGCTGTTTGCGGACTCCACGGCAAAAGGAGCTTGCTTTTCCACCAGTCTTTATTGAGCTGTGTCTGCCGACGCTGGGGAGTCGCAAAGGCCGGTCAGGAGTCTGGTGTCAGTGGGGGCTGATCTACAGGGAGTTCATCCAGTTTCTCCCTCCCCGCCGCCACCCCCCCCACACACACACACCATCTGTCCATCAGAGGTCCATGCAGGATTTGGTTGGGAAGTGCCTGTCCTGTCCACACACTTTTGAGAGGGCCTTTTCTTGAGAAGTTCCTCTCCACAGGGCTGGGCCTCTCCAGAGGGGCAAAACATCTATTCTGAAAGGCACCGTGGCACACCTGGTTAGAGGATTAATCCAGTTTCTGTGCTATAAATCTAACAAAAGGTGCCTTTAATGGAGATTTTCGGTCCCATTTGAGCTGCATCGGGCTTCGGCTCCAGGGGTCTGAGGGCCATCTGTGACTCCGGCGTTGCCAGTTCTCCAGAGCTGTATTTATGTCTCTTCTGTTACCGCAGGGGTCCCCAACATGGTGCCCTCCAAGCGTTTTTTTTAGAAAGTAGGTGGAGTCAGGTGGGGCTTTTACCCAGCAGGGCTTCTGATTGGCCACTGATCTGATTGGCAAGGCAGATTAAAAGGCATCCTGTTAAACAGGCTACTGCCTGAAATGTTGAAGAGTTACTCTTGGGAGTTATGCAGGGAAGGGACCTCAGCGGGGAAAACGCCATAGAGATCATGCTAGGAGGCAGCATCAGGGGAAGGCCTCGGCCTCTATGTCCTGCTGCTGGCCCTCCGGAGGAACTGGTTGGCCACTGAGTGAGACAGGAGGCTGGACTAGATGGACTGTTCTGATCCAGCAGGGCTCTTATTGAGGAAGGGACTGTTAGAGACTCTCCAGAGGAACTAGTTGGCCACCAAGAGAGACAGGAGGCTGGGCTAGATGGACCCCTGGTCTGAGCCAGCAGGGCTCTTCTTCTGTTCTTAGAGCAGCCACTTCATAATGAAGTAATATTCAGCTGTCTCCAGGCCCCACCAGGGGGTTGGCAACTCCATGGGTAATGACGCACCGCTGGCCTCTGAGGTTCGCTGCGCATGTCTGTCCTAGAAGAAAAGCAAGGGATGTTCCGGGGCGCTCCCCGTGGAGTGCATCGAGTGGGGGAAAAGCCGGTCGGGAAGGGTCGGCTCAAAACCTCCCGCAACCCCAAGTCTGCAAAGCGCCGACAAAGTTTGGTCCTGAGTTTCCGAGAAGGCAACCCGCCAAGGGCCCCACTTCCCGCTGATCGAGGGGGAGCCGCGCAGCATTCCCAGCGCAGCGGTGGGGAAATGCCTTGCCCCGGCGCCAGTGGGGCACGCGCACGCGCGCACATCCCGCGCGATGGTTCCTAAGCCGTCTCGCCGCCCCTTTCGCGCATGCAGGCAGCACACTGCGCCCCCCCCCCCATGCAAACACGCACATGCCAGTGTTTT
>NW_015176517.1:144628-149078 GCF_001447785.1 Gekko japonicus | reverse complement strand
AGCCTCCACAGCTTAGAGGGAACATAGCCCGGGGCCCAAAAGCATCCCACCCGCGGTGCTTGTCGAATCAACCCTCCGCCCCGGGACTTCTCGCTGCCCGACGCCCCCGCTCTCCCCGAACACGCGGCATTCTCCGCCCCCCTCCCTTTTGCTAGCAACGAGCACGGCTCAGAAGGGCGCTGGGGAAAGACGGGGGGGGGGCATCCCCCTCCCAGAAGAAGGGGGCCTGCAGCAATGTCCCTCCTGTTGGAAGGAGGCTCGATCACGGGGAGGGGGCGAGGCTGAGCCCCCCCACACACACACACTGCACGCCCGCTCTGCCCCCGCCCGCGGCGATTGCTGCAAGCCAGCACGTGGCCCGGGGGGAGGGTTGTGCAAAAGGCTCCGGCGAGGCAACGGTTACACCCGCCAGGAGCGCGTCGCCTGGCCCAAGGGCAGGGCAAGGCGATCTCGCCGCCGAGGGTGGTTGGGTTTGTTTTTTTTTTTAAACAGCCCACTCCCCCAGCCGAGGCGCCCGGGCTGCCAGAGCCGCTTTGTCCGCAGCTGCTGCGCCTTTAAGGTCCCGCCAACCAAAGTGCGACCGGCCGGGCTGGCTCCTCCCTGCCTCTGCCTATTCCCTCAGGGTCCCCCCGCCCCAGACACAATGGCAAGCCCGGGAGGGGGGGCAGGTGGGAAGAGAAAGCGGGGAAAGAACTACCGATCCCGGCATGCCTTGCGACCCACTCGCCCTCGGCAGGGTGCGGAAGGCGTGGGCGTTCCCTCGCTGGGAACTGTAGTCTGCGACTCGCGTGCGTCCCCCCCGTTCGCTTAAAGTACACACCTGGCGAGAAATCGCCGGGGGGGGGGGTTATGCGCTGGAGAAGCGCGAGCCCCGAGGGCTGTTGCAACGCAATTCAAATTTAATTGCACTCTTTTCTAGCTAATCATTATCTCTAGCAGGGTAGAAATTAGGAGTTGGGGGAGAGGAAGCAGGGAGGGGGGGAAGTGCCTTTCTGGGAACAGCTGCAGCTCCCATTAAAGCGGAGAAAGAAACAGCCGGGCCGAGGGTTAACTCTTCCGCGCCCGGCATCCCTGACAAGGCCGGTCGCGGTCGCCCGTTTCGCGCAGTCAGGGCTGCGATCCTGTGCAGCGCGCTTGGCTCGGGAGTCAGCCCCAGCGTGGCCGCCGGGGTGCGCATACGATCGCCCTGCGTGGACGCAGTGGGTAGATCCCACTGAGCGAAGTGGGACCTTACTTCTGAGTAGGGTCTTGTCGTTCGGCTGCGATGCCTTTCCCTATGTCATGTTTGGTGTGAGACCCAGTATGGTGTAGTGGTTAAATGTGCAGACTCTAATCTGGGAGACCCGGGTTTGATTCCCCACTCCTCCACTGGCAGCTGGATGACCTTGGGCAAGCCGTAGTTCTGTCAGAGCTGTTCTCTCAAGGACAGTTCTTTCAGAGCTCTCTCAGCCCCACCTACCTCACAGGGTGGCTGTTGGGAGGGGAGGGGAAAGCCGCTTTGAGACTCCTTTGGGTAGTGAAAGGCGGGGTATAAATCCAATCTCTTCTTCTATGTAGGCGAAAGGGCCACAGGTTGGTAGGGGCCGGCTGCCAAGGGAACTCGCCTGGGATTGATTCGCTGGCTCAATTCTGAACCCGTTTCCTAGGGAGTAAGCGCTATGGAGCAAAATGGACATGACCTACCGCTCAGGCTCCGGCGGGCTACAGTCTTATGCATGCCTATTGCATGCAGTCGACTTGGGAGCAAACGTGTGCAGCGTCCTGCTCTAAACGAAGGCACAGCGAGCGCAGAGTTGAAAATAAAAATCACAGCGCTTCCCCCCACCCTTGAAAGGAAACTCGCAAGAGAAAGACTGCAATGTGTGGTGCCCGTGAACTGTGCACAGGGTTCCCGGCTCCCACCCAGGCATGTAGCTAGAGTGGGGCACCCCGGGGCCAGGCCCCCTGACCAATGCTCCCTCTAAGCTGAGGGGCCTTGTGAGCAAGCAATTTGGCTGCTGCATCAATTAGTCTGCTCTGGAGCCGGAGGCTAAAAAACTGAGCTAGCTCACACGAACTCAGCTTAGAGGGAACACTGACACTGCCCAGGCCTTCCGACTCCCATCCAGCTGGTTTATTTTATTTTTCACATGCACCACAGCCTTGCCACACTGAGCCATCGCCCTGCCATGCCTGCTGGTGCCCTTGCCTCTCTTTCTCTCTCTCATCGCCTTTTAAAACTTTTACACCCTCCAAAGCTGCCATTTTCTCCGTCATTCCAGGCCATTCCATTGCTGACCTAAGATGGCAGGCCTCAAACAAAGAAACTTCAAGGGGAGATGACAATGGGAGATAACTGAACTTGAATTCATTCACAAGTTCAGAACAATGAAGAAACACCCCCCCCAGGAGGGACATAGAATTCTTCTCTCATTACAAACGCAACTTTTCTGCCCCCAAGTATTTCCCTTCTGGCTCTAGTCAAGTCGATTGCAATATGCGTGATACCTTTGCATCCTGTACATGCATTCTTTACAACAGGGGGTCCCCAACCTTTCGGACACTGTGCACATTTGGAATTCTGGCACTGCGTGCTGGGCGCAGCGACAAAATCGCTGACACAAAGTGGCTGCTGTAGGAGGTAGACTCAGCTGCAAAATGGCTGCCGCAGTTTAACTTCAGTCACGCAGTGCAGGCCCTTGTGCTGTGGTGGCGGCTGGTGCCAAAGTGACATGTTAAAAAAATCTGCACAGCCAATCAGAAGCCTTGCTGGGTGAAGGCCATACCTGGCCCCACCCACAGCCTAAGAACACTTGGCGGGGGGCCAGAAAAAGTGTCAGTGGGGCACCATGTTGGGGACCCCTGCTTAACAACATCCCTCTACCTTCTGAATAGAATAAAAGGTCTGGGAGATCATTCTGACTGGTGTCTGATAAAGGGAGTTCTGACTTGCTCACCCTGAAACTCTTGTCGGGCTCTTAGGTGCTACCAGACTCAAATCTAGTTTTCTGCTCCAGACCAGCACGACGACCCTCAGACATTATTTCCCCAGGCCTCACCCAGATGTTGACAACCCTACAAATATAAATAATGAGATGCTTCTCTTTAAGTAACAACTGCCGGGATACTTGGTTAATATAGCACAGTTTGCCCAGTCGCAGAAGCGTGATACTGAGTGCCGTAAATACATTTCCTGAGAACCAGGGGTCATTTCCTGTAGGAGCGCACAGGACCGGAGCTCCGGCAGTAAGGAGCCCAGGGGGCGGGCACATGCAACAAGCCCCGCCCCCTGCTTTCAGCAGCCCTCAGTCAGAGCAAGAAGCAGCCAGGTAAGCTGGAAAGCCCCCCGCCCGCCCGCCTTCAGGTACAAGCTCTCCCTCCTCTGTGAGGGCAGATCTGCGCATTCCCCCCCACCCACAGCTAGCAATCCAAAACAGTCCAGTGGCACCTTTAAGACTAAGTTTTATTCAGGTGCAAGCTCTCCCTCCTCTGCGAGGACAAATCTGCACGTGTCCCCCCCCCCCCAACAGCTAGCAATCCAAAATAGTCCAGTGGAGCCTGAGCGGTGGGTGTTGCCTTGTGACACACTTCCGGTGATGCCAGGGGGTGTGGCATATGCAAATAAGTTATGCTAATGAGCTCCTACACCTCTTTTTCTACAAAATGACCCCTGCCGAGAACTATATTGCAAAAAAGGCAGAACAAATTTACGAGTCCACTGGCACCTTTAAGGCCAACAAAGGTTTATTCAAGGTATGAATAAACCTTTGTTGGTCTTAAAGGTGCCACCGGACTCTAAATGTGTTCTACTGCTTCAGACCAACACAGCTGCCCACCTGGATCTATCTGCAAGAAAAGGTAACCTTACATTTATTCAAATAGGTCCGGTTCACATTCAGGTTGCAGTCGAAAGAAGAGAAAGAAGCCTAATTGAAAGAGGACTTTCCTGATCCCAAACGGCCAGCTTGTCCGGCATCATGTGTGTGGAGAGACCTGCAGAGGCATGTGCCTCCATGGAAGGCCATGTACAAGGAGTGAGAAGACAGAGAGAGAGGAGGGGTCAGAAGGCGGCGCATCCCATTCGAGGCGATAACACCTACACACCCTTAGAGTGATGCAGCACCCCCCCCTTGTCCAGACATACTGAGTCGCTCACTCCAATCCTAACCCCCCCTACACAGTAGACACTGCTTTCATTGCAGTGGACAGCAGCGTTGTCCCCAGCTGTTAGGCAGGGGTCATTTTGTAGAAAAAGAGGTGCAGGAGCTCATTAGCATAACTCATTAGCATAACTTATTTGCATGTGCCACACCCCCGGACATCACCGGAAGTGTGCCAGAAGGCAACACCCACTGCTCAGGCTCCACTGGACTGTCTTAGATTGCTAGCTATTGTGGGGGGGGGGAGAACGTGCAGATCTCGCAGAGGAGGGAGAGCTTGTACCTGAATAAAACTTGGTCTTAAAGGTGCC
>NW_015176517.1:132374-144611 GCF_001447785.1 Gekko japonicus | reverse complement strand
TGGACCGGGGGGGTCGGGGGGGGGGCTCTGCAGCTTACCTGGCTGCTTCTTGCTCTGACTGAGGGCTGCTGGGGGTAGGGGGTGGGGCTTGTTGCACGTGCCCGCCCCCTGGGCTCTTTACTGCCGGAGCTCCGCTCCTCTGCGCTCCTACAGGAAATGACCCCTGCTGTTAGGTATTTGGATCTAGTTTCCAACTAGCTACACCATGTGCCAGAAAAGTCAACAGATGAAGCTTTCTGCCACATGGAGATGCAAGTCCTGGGAAGAGAGTCCCTCCGTGTTCCTTTTTTGCTGAGGCACAAGCCTCTCAGGCGCAGGAGATTGACCACGAGAAAAGGAGAGGGGAAAAAAAGGTTTGCAAGCCAAGGATCGAGTGCCACTATATTTAGCCTTGCTGCCTGACCAGAAGCAAAACAGCTAGGCCGGGGATCATGTGAGTCTTGCTTAGCCTTCAGTGGCCAAGGAAACCAACAGAAAGGCCATTTTTTCTCTGAACAGAGGACTAGCCCCCACCCCCCCAAGGTTCTACCAAGGAAAAGAAGAGGGCACCTTAAATTCACATAAAAGTAATAGTAATGTACAGAGATTTTTAAAAAAAACACACACACACACACACCTTTGGGGAGAGATCATTTTACATTCATGGTCATCTTCCTTCCAGGTAAATACAATATTCTACTCTAGCCTTCCAAAAAGAATTCCAGGCTCCACCCTGGACCTGCTTTGGGCTCCACATTGTCCTAGGAGGCCCTGCTGCCAGGCAACAGAAGAAGAGGAAGAGGAGGAGGAGGAAGAGATTGGATTTATACTCCACCCTTCACTCAGAGTCTCAGTCCAGTTATACAAACTCTTTTCACTTTCCCTCCCCACAACAGATACCCTGTGAGGTAGGTGGGGCTGAGAGAGCTCTGAGAGAACTGTCCTTGAGAGAACAGCTCTGACAGAACTACAGCTTGCCCAAGGTCATCCAGCAGCTGCAAGTGGAGGCGTGGGGAATCAAACCCGGCTCTCCCAGATCAGAGTCCGCACACTTAACCACTACACCGAACCAGAACACTACTGAATCAGACTGTCAGTCCATCAAGGTTGGTATTGTCTACTGTGACCGGCAGTAGTTCTCCAGGGTCTCAGGCGGAGGTCTTTCACATCACCTACTGCCTGGTCTTTTTAACTGGAGATGCCAGGGATTGGACCTGGGACCTCCTGCGGGCAAAGCAGATGCTGTTCCACTGAGCCACGGGTCCTCCCATTGTATTGATTCCCATGGAACCACGTCTAAGGCAACTGGACCTTGTGGCAGTGCCATGTGCCTCTGTCACCGAGGCAGCAAAAGTATGTAAAAGCCCATTAGTACTAGGATTATTTATTTCTTTGTTGTTGTTGTCCGATTCCCCATGCATTCAAAATAAATCCACGTTTGAAGAACAAAGATAGTTTATTATAAAGCGATGGTTAGATCAGGAACACAAGAATTGTTAGGAATGACTACAAGTCTCATAGGGAACCATAATAAAGGAACTTGAACCTGAGTAGGACCAATGAGTCTAATTCCCGCTGGCGGGAAGGCAGATAAAACGAGCACCCAATTCCTTGGGAACACAACGGTTCTACAACATAAACATAAGTTCAGTTCTCAGGCATGAAATACATAATAAGCGAAGCAATGCCATAACTCCATCCCACCTCCAGCTGGTTGACCTTGAGCAGTTCCGCAGATGTAGCAAGCAACAGACAGTAAACACCTACACAGGAGAATACAGGGGGGGATGGACAGGGCACAATGTAACACACAGAAAAGAACACACCACCTTATGGCAGCTTGCTGACAGTTGTCAGGTCCCAGCCAGTTTATGGCAACCCAGCAGGGTTTCCAAGGCAAGAGATGATCAGAGGCACCTTAGACCTGAACTTCCAGCTCATGGTCTCCCATCGAATGGTCTCCCACACCTGCTTAGCTTCTCTGTCCTGACATTATTGGACTAGCCTCTGCTATCCAGGGCAGGGTAGCATCTTTCTGTGACACCCCACTCAGCCATACAAGCACGAGATTTAAGTGTCTTAAAGCTTTAAAGCACTGGTGAAAAATTCGGGTTTGTAAGAATTTCCCTGCGGTTTGGAACCAAGTTTCTAGTCCTGAAAGCTGGTCATTCAGAATGCTTTAAGGAGTGCCTTGTGACAGCTCAGAGAAACACCGCGTAGGTGGTGGACAGACGTAGCTCTCCCCATAGCCAAGAGGTCAATGCATTATCTTCAGATTTGCATATGCAAGTTGGATGTTCGGCATACTGTCCCACAGAACTGGGACAGGCTAGGAACCAAATTTCAGAACCTGGAGTAGTGATAACTCTGTGTAATCTGCCTCGAGTCCCAGTGAGAAACGCAGACCGTAAACAGGATAAATAGATAAGTAGAGGCATTTATGAGACGATGTCAGGGTTCAAATCATTCTAATCAAACATTATCTTGGAGAAATAGTCCTGTGAGGTAGGCCCGTTCTGTTATCCCTCATATTGCAGGTGGGGGGGGGAGGCAAAGCGTTAGAAGTTTCTCTGGCCACCTTGTATTCAGGAGAGGAGGCAAGCCAGGGATGACCCAGATTATTCTGCAGGTAAGAGCGTTGTACTGTACAAAATGGTTCACAAAGTTCCTTGCATGAATGATTAGGGACTGTGGTCTGTGCTGCTGTATATAGCTTTCTGTAAGTAGGGACCTACTATGTAATTTTTGCATCATTTAATATGTTGTGTTAATACTTATGCCTGGCTGCAGTTCTGCTTTTAGATTTCTGGTTGGTTCTGCAACCCTAATCCAATGAAACTGACGGGCAGTAGGTTCAGGGTGGACAAAAGGAGATTCTTCTTTACACAGAGAGCGATTAAAATGTGGCATTTGTTGCCAGAGGATGTAGTGATGGCCATAGGAAGAAACAGCTTTAAAAGGGGATTAGATTAATTCATGGAGGATAAGTCTGTCAATGGCTACTAGCCATGGGGACTGAGGAGAACCTCCACATTCAGAGGCACTAAGCCTCTGAATCCCAGAGCCAGGACGCAACCTCAGGGGAAGGCCTCGGCCTCTATGTCCTGATGTTCTTATTTCATTGCTTATCTGAATGTCCCATCCTGTCGATTGTATTGACTTATTCTGTGTAACCCACCTTGAGTCCATAATAATAAAACACAGGAAATCTGCCATTTAAAAAAAGGCAACCAGATATACAGGAAATCTGCCATTTAAAAAAAGGCAACTAGATATATAGAAGAAGAGAAGAGAAGAAGAGATTGGATTTATACCCCGCCCTTCACTACCCAAAGGAGTCTCAGAGTGGCTTACAAACTCCTTTCCCTTCCCATTCCCACAACAGGCACCCTGTGAGGTAGGTGGGGCTGAGAGAGCTCTGACAGAAACTGCCCTTTTTCAAGAACAGCCCTTATCAGAACTATGGCTTCCCCAAGGTCATCCAAGCAGGTGCAAGTGGAGGAGTGGGGAATCAAACCCGGTTCTCCCAGATTAGAGTCCGTGCACTTAACCACTACACCAAACTGGATATAGTGGATGGATTTTAAAGAATCTCAGGACCTTCCCAGAATGCGCTGTGTGCCTTGCGTCCAGGAGAGCAGAGATCAAGATGGGGGGGAGGGGAATGGACCACTATGCTCTTCCGCGTCGGCCGCACCTACCCAGAGCCTTAAAGCTCCATCCTAGACTGCTGTGAGCACTGGAATGAACTGCAAGGAAGCTGAAAGAATACCATCTGTCTGATGGCTGTTCCGAGTGAGCCTAGCCCCCCTTGCAAAAACAAGGCCATGTGTGTGGAGAGACCTGCAGAGGCATGTGCATAGCGGTCAGTCAGAATGTTGGACAAGAACTGGGGAGAAGGGCTTCGAATCTCCATCACAAGCGTGAATCTCACTAGGTGTAATTTGGTGTAGTGGTTAAGAGCATGGACTCTAATCTAGGAGAACCAGGTTTGATTCCCCACTCCTCCACATGCAACTCCTGGTGTGACCTTGGGTCAGTCACAAGTTCTTTCAGAGCTGTTCTCTCAAGGACAGTTCTCAAGGGAGCTCTCTCAGCCCCACCTACCTCACAGGGTGCCTGTTGTGGGGAGGGGAAGGGAAAGGAGTTTGTAAGCCGCTCTGAGGCTCCTTTGAGTAGTGAAGGGCAGGGTATAACCCAGTCTCTCCTTCTCCTCCTCCTCCTCTTCTTCTTCTTCGTGACTTGGAGCCAGTCACAGTCTCTCAGCCTAACCTCCCTCACAGGGTTGGTTGTGAAAACAGAAAGCATGCTTCGCAGGCTGCTCCAAAATGGGACAAATAACTCTCCTCCGGGCCTCGTCCAGCTTGGGAAGACCGCACAGGGGGAAAGCGAGGGCCCCTCCTCCCCCAGGCTGTAGCCCCAAGCTGAATCAGGCCCTTGCAGACTTTTACAGTGACATTCTCCAGCGGCCTAGGGATGCCAGCCTCCAGGTGGGACCTGGGGAATCCCCCCGGAATTCCAGCTCATCGCCAAACCACAGAGAGCAGTTCCCCTGGAGAAAATGGCTGTTTTGGAGGGCGGGCTCCACGGCATTGTACCCCACTGGAGTCCCCGTCCTCTCCAGGCTCCACCCCCAAGTCTCCAGGAGTCTCCCAGCCTGGATCTGGCAACCCCACCCCCCACTGGCAGCCAGGGGGGGACCTGGCAACCCTGTTCCCCACAACTGCTGTGTGGCTGTGGGGAAAGAGAGGCAGACTGAGGCTGCTGATCTCCAGGTGGGTCCTGAAGGTCTCCCGGAATGATAGGTGATCTACAGGCGACAGAGATCAGTTCTGTTATGTATTCACCATATCAAATGCAATGTTAAGCTTGAGACCTTAGCCAGGATTCTAAGCTGGAACAATCCTATTGGCTAATGCGTAAGTGTAACCAATGAGATGCAAGAGAACGGTGCTGGAGGGAACAAACCTGATTGGGCATTATTGTAACAAGGCTATTGGTCCCTAACTGTTCCAGGGCGTGGCTACATCAGCCCGGGATAGTTTAAAAGGGAGCTGTGCTCCACTGTTTGTTGCGTTGTGTGTTCTTCTGAGGTTCTTGTGGATAATAAAGCTGATTTCACTTCTTACAACGGCATTGAGTCAATACTTGACAAGTTCCCCTGGAGAAAATGGCTGCCCTGCGGGGTGTGCTCTGTGGCATTATAGCCAGCCGAGGCCCCTCTCACGCCCCTCTCTGGGATCCAACCACAAATCTCCAGGGATTTCCCCACCTGAAGCAGAAGCCACTCGGTGTAGTTGGGCCCTTGCAGGAGCCAGTTTAAGAAAAGGGGTGGGGCTCTTGTCCCGTTCATCACAAAAAGGCGGGGATGGGTGGAGGTGTTTTGCATGCATCCCCCCCCCCCATCCAATCATCCCCCCACAACCGATGCAGCACAGGCACATCTACGTTAGGTCTCTCAGCTCCAAACTGGGAAATACCTGGAGATACGTGGGGTGGAGCCTGAGGAGGGTTTGGGGAGGAGAGAGACTCCAGTGGGGTATAATGCCATAAGAGACCACCTTCCAAAGCAGCCATTTTCTCCGGGAGAACTTATCTTTGTCACTTGGAGAGCAGTTGTAATTCCAGGAGATCTCCAGGTGCCACCTGGAGGTTGGCAACGAGGTCTCTACTGGTAGCAGGAGCTCCTTTGCATACTAGGCCACACACCCCTAATGTAGCCAATCCTCCAAGAGCTTACAGTAGCCCCAGTAAGAAGAGCTCTGTAAGCACTTGGAGGATTGGCTACACTAGGGGGGTGTGGCCTAATATGCAAAGGAGCTCCTGCTACCAGTAGAGCCCTGTTGGCAACCATCTTTGAATAATGCATGGCAGGAACTCTGCTGGTTACATTCACTTTTAATCAAGTGATGGAGCAGGACAGGGAGGCGGCTCGTTCCATGAGGTCTGGAGAGACCATCCCTCAAGCAGTTTGTGAAACAGGAAGTCCACAACTTCCTTCCATTCCAGTGGACCTGGCTCCTCTGTTCCTAATAAGGCTGCAGACTTCAGTTCATTTAACTGGTGGGGTAGTCATCAGCAAGGGGCAAATGTTGTCCTCATTAATTAGTCGTCACTAATTAATGAAGCGGCTGAGTGTTAAAGGCACACTTGCGTTCCCTCCCTTTTTCTTTCGGAAGCTGTTTTGGTCTCGGCGTGCTTTTGCAGCAAGGAATGAAAACAGAAAATTAATATTTGGCCTTTCCTTCTGACAACAAGTGGTAGCTTCTGTTTACTAAACGGCAAGTTATCGTTCGCTTCCTGCAACGTTTCAAAAAGGCACTTCTATCTGCTTTGCGTAATGCGCATATTTATAGACAATTAATCCAGCGATGAATCTGTTCAAAGGCGGATGATTAATCAACAGAAAGTTCTTTCATTGCCTGACACTAGAAAGTCTAAAATATTTTAATTTCTCAGAAGTCCAGACCTATGACTTGAAATTGCAAGATCTGGTTCCTAAGTCAGATGTGATTATGTCAGGTAGACCTGTTGTCAGGTAGACCTCGGTTTTCAAAGCAAGTGCAGACAGACAGACAGGCAGGCAGGCAGGCAGAAAGCCCAAGAGCTGCTACATGGTATTGCTCTGGCAGAGAATTTCTGTTTTTGATTTCTTCAGCGTTAACTTCTAACGCCCAAATCCAGGGCGATGCATGCTGCAGAAGGCAGGCGGAATCAACAGAGCGCTCTCAGATCCTCATTTGACTGCAGCTGTTGGCCACCCCGGGCTATGTGAGGCCCCAACAGGAAGTCACTCTGGAGCATGACAGCTGCCCGATTTCCTTCCAGGCCTGAGCCACCGTTCTGCGCTCCGGTCTCCCGTTTTAGCTGGGATGATGTCCGTTTCCTGACTTTGTGTGTGGCGATAGCCGCGTCCGGGTTCTGTCCTACAGGTTCCTCACTATCTCCCCTGGGTTCCTGACCAGCTCCACCCATCCTCATGCACACAATTACGCATGTGTCAGGCAGCTCTTGGTGTGATGTACACATATGGATTCTGAGATTCAGTGTAATGATATCCTGAGAATCTCAGTTTATATGTTGTCCTCCTTTACCCCTATAAATCATTGTTAGTCCCGTGTGAATATGTGTAACTGTAAATCGCTCAGAACCAGCAGCTCTGCAGGATTGAGCGATTAATAAATTGAAAGATATTATTATATTATTATTATTAATAATAAAAAGAACAACAATTAATAACGATGATGAAAGTTTCTACTCCTTGTGGTTACACAGAAATATGGCTCATTCAAATGGCTGTATTGGTACATTAATTGAGGGGGAAAGCATTTTGATATGTATTAAAGTCTACCATTTTCTTTTTAAACAGTTCTCCAATGACCCTCTTTTCCTCTCCATTCCATAAAGCTCTGCCCCTTCTTTCGGTGCCCCATTGCACATGCTGTATTTCCCCCGTCTCTCTGCGTTCCCTTCTATCCAGTGCTCCCTCTAAGCTGTGGAGTCTTGTGAGCAAAAATTCTCCTTTGTGAGCTACTGGCATTAAAGTTGTGAGCGAGCAATTTGGCTGCTGCATAAATTAGTTTTGCTCTGGAGCCATCCTTCCTGAGCCAAGACAAAAATGAGTGAGCCGGAGGCTAAAAAACTGTTTGGTTGGTGGTGGTGGAGGAGGAGGAAGACGAAGAAGAGGAGGAGATTGGATTTATACCCCGCCCTTCACTACCCAAAGGTGTCTCAGAGCGGCTTACAAACTCCTTTCCCTTCCCCTCCCCACAACAGACACCCTGTGAGGTCGATGGGGCTGAGAGAGCTCTGACAGAAACTGCTCTTTTTCAAGAACAGCTGTGTCAGAACTATGGTCATCCAGCAGGTGCAAGTGGAGGACTGGGGAATCAAACCCGGTTCTCCCAGATTAGAGTCTGCGCACTTAACCACTACACCAAACTGGCTCACCCTAACTCAGCTTAGAGGGAACACTGCGTTCTATCCCCTTGTTTTGGTCTCCTTCCCGTCCTAATGGGGCCTTCCGAATTCCTTCTCAACATAAGAGTCCATCCACACCAGCACTTTCTTTGCTCTAATGGCCAGTGTGATCCCTTCAGGAAATTTACCAAAAGCCCACCCCAGCATTTGGTATTCAGAGGTTCACTGTGTCTGAACATGGAGGTTCCATTTAGCTATTTTGATAGAAAGCTGATGATCAACCACCTTCCATGAATCTGGCTGATTCTTTTGAAAAAGTCCTCTGAAGTTGTGGCCATCTCTACCGCCTGTGGCGGGGACTTTGCTTCTTTCTCGGGCTCCCCACAGAAAGGAGAGGAGTCCTATTTCAAGCTCCACCTGCATGACTGCTGGGCCTGACACCGGGGCCACCACGCACAGCCAGGATCTGCCCACTGACTTTTCAGAAAGGGTCACTAACTCCAGCTGGAGAAATTCGTGAATATTTTCTCCCTGTGGAGGGGGAAAATTTGGGGAGGGAGCTCAGCGGAAATGTGATGCCATAGAGTCTACTCCGCAAAGCTGTCGTTTCCTCCGGGAGAACAGATCTCTGTAGTGTGGCGATCAGTTGGAATTCCGAGAGAACGCCAGGCCCCGCCTTGCCCTTGGTGACCCCACCATCAGATGACACCCTCTGCTTCTGTCTGCAATGAATAATTGACAGCCGACAGACACTCCCCCTCATTTTTAGGCTCCACCCTCTTGCACAGTCTAAGCCCCAGGAGATCCGACCAGCCAATCCAAGAATGCCACCTAAATACTCTCCTCTTCCAAAGACCTGGTGTAGCAAGCAGACTAAAATACTAAGGATCAGGAAGGCCCAGGTTTGAATGTCACACCTCTGCCACAAATTCAGTAAATAGCCTTTGGCGAGCGACTTACTCTAAACAGTGGGTGGTGTGTGTGTGTGTCTGATAATCATTCTGTCCTGAAATGATTCCAACAAGGTAATATGAGCAAAGCGCTTTGAACACTAAACACGCTAAAGTGTTGATACACGTTTATATATACACACGCACACACCATTTGACATCATCCATAGTTCTGATGTAAAGTAAAGGTAAAGGTTCCCTTGCTCGAAAGCCAGTCGAGTCCAACTCTAGGGTTGCGGTGCTCATCTCCGTTTCAAAGCCGAAGAGCCAGCGCTGTCCGAAGACGTTTCCGTGGTCATGTGGCCGGCATGACTAAACACCAAGGCGCACGGAACGCTGTTCCCTTCCCACCAAAGTTTATCTACTTGCAATTTCTTGCTTTCGAACTGCTAGGTTGGCAGGAGCTGGAACTAGAGATGGGAGCTCACTCCGTCATGTGGCGCACTCGGGTCTCGAACTGCTGAACTACCGACCTTCCACAGCCCGCAGTTCAGCGTCTCAAAACCACTTGAGCCACCACAGCTCTGATGTACTTGGGCACAATTTCATAGCCCAATTTGATTTTTTAATTTCAAAAACCCCCATTTCTGGCATGGGTGCTCTTCACTCGGACCAGAACTGCAGCCCTCTCCCTCCCCACCCCCCCAGCTATAACTAATGAAAAATGAGTGAAATATTACCATTGAAGCTGACACCTGTTTTTGCTTCAACAGCGTATCAGAGGCAAACGAAATTGTATTAAAGAGGGGGGTACCCAGCTCAGGTAGGAAAAAAAAAGGGGCATCTGCATACCTCCATTCCGAACTGGCACAGTACATCCTGGTTGTGGAATTCAGATCTACGTTTGCATAGAAATCTTAGAAGAGGTATTCTCCCTTCTTTCTTCAGCACAGCAGGAAATGTCTCAATCATATCTGGGAAGAGACTTTGCCTCTTTCTTTCATGAACTTAAGAGTTATGTTCATCTAGATACTGTACTAGAAGAGGCATTCCAGAGACCATATTACAAGAGGTATTTCCCCAATCTTTTCTTTACACATAGGGAACATCACTTTTAAAACTATATAGGAAGACGTTTTCCCAGTTCATCTCATGCACGTGAAAGAGTCCCTCTCAAACAGGAGGGAATGCCTTTTCAAAACAATTTCTTCCATCACTCACATGAGGGAATGCCTCTTCGTCTTAGAAGTGGTACCTACCATCCATTCTCTTTTACACAAAAGCATATACCTTTTCCAAGATGGTGCCTACTGAACATGCATCACTGAGTGTGCCTTTTTGCTTTAAAGCTATTATTTTTATTCCTGTGGAAAGGTATGCCATTGAACTGATAAATGTATTGATTCAAACTAATTAGTTGATTCATTAATTATCAGCAAAGATTTGAGATGGTACAATCCCAAGAACACTTCACATTGAATAGCCTGTGGTGGGATTTCAAGTAGAGACCTTCTTAATACAGTGCAGTGGTCCATACTTTTTAAAGGAAGAGAAGAATGCAAAAGCATTGACACTGTTCTCTGATAAGATATTGACAAGACTCGTATTTCCAAAAAAACGTTCCTCAAAGTAGGTTTGAAAAGTGAAAAACAGCCAGCCAGCCAACCTACTGACCAATAAAAAACATACCAATTTCCAGTTACACTTTTTAATTCTGATTCCTGGAAGAAGAGAAAGAAAAGATTTATGCCTGTAACATTCTCAGGACTCCCTGAGAAAGAGGTGATGGGCTCAACAGATGTGGGAGATTTGCTGTAATTTTTGGCCCGATCATTCACATGAAAGCCCCTTTGGATCTGCTACTTTGCTGTTGATATTTATTCTGTTTTGGATATTCTTATGCTGCCTCTTTAGGCTCCTGCTCAAGGCCGCTTACAATGAAAAACCAAAACATAAAAAGCAAGCCACTGAAAAGGAAAAGTGACTCATCCATGGGGCGTACCAGGAAAAGACAAGGAGAGGCCATTTGCCATTGCCTTCCCTTGCATAGCAACCCCTGCTGTCTTCCTTGGTGGTCACACATCCCAGTACTGACCATGGCCACCCCAAGCTGTGACAAGTTCAGGCCAAGCTGGGCTACTTGGGCTGCGATGCTAACTATTTAATAAAGCCATAATGCTGTCAGTCAGTCTGTGCTGAGTGGTGGCTCAGATTTCTCAGATGAAGAGTTCTCTGCTAGCCCTGAGCTGGCTGCAGCTGGCTCGGAGTCAGAAGGAGAACAACAAGAAATCAAGTTACCAGCTGATCAGGAGTCACAGCCTACAGCTGAAATCAAGCCAACATCTTCTAGCTCTGAAGCAGTATACAAGTCTTCAGCAGCCACCCCCAGCCTACCAAGCTCACCCACATCCTTGCAGCACCGACACTGTCAGAGACACTTAGAATTGCAAGAAAGGAGAAGTGTGAGACTCGTGGCCTGTCGTCAGCTGTCAATTGAAGAGACAAATGAGTAGTTTCAGGATGACTGTCAAAGAATTGCCTGGGAGTTTACCATTTGGCTATAAATTCAGCTGGGAGAAGCAGCAGTTTGTGGATGCAACAAGTATACTTTGCTACTGAGCCAACAACCTTGCTGCTACTGGACCTGACAACCGGCTTTTCTGGAGCCCCTGGCCTTGGACTGAACTTGGACTTACTGCCTGGAACTCCTTGACCCTAGACTGGACTGTGGTAAACCTGCTCTCTGGAACCCCTGACTTTTGGACTGGGCTTTGGTGACTCTCTGCAACCTTGCCTGTGATCTGCCCTGCTGGACCCCAGCCCCTGCCTCCTGGGGAAGCTCCATCAGTACACATAATAGCATAACATTACAATGGCCTTTTTGCTCATTCCTGGGACTAGGTTTGCCAACTCTGGCTTGGGAAATACCTGGAGAACTTGGGGATGGGGCCTGAGGAGGGCGCGGGTTTGTGGAGTGGAGGGACTTCAGTGGAGTATAATGCCACAGAGTTCCTCTTCCAAAGCAGCCATTTTCTCCAGGTAAACTGATTGTCAGCCGAGTCTATGGCATTGCTCCTATGGCTGGTGGTGGGGGGAAAGATGTTGGTCTGCCTCTGTACTGGAATCTTAAGTTTCGTTTCTTCTATGCTCTTCTTATCTATGTAGCCTCAGCTAGTGACCTTGGTACCTTGTTACAGCTTTCCCCTGCGAATGTAGACCGGTTAGGTTAGGCGGGCTTTTGCTTGTGTCCTGATTGGACCTGGGCCATCAAGGGACCCCTTTGAATTGTGTATAACTCCCTGCTGGGTGCGCTTTCCAGTTGTTCTAACACAGAATGTATGCACAGAAGAACTGCCTTTACTCTACTCAGGCCCCGGTCACACAGGCCGGAAAATGCGGGGGGGAAGTGTGGCTGTTTGCCCCGGAGCAAACTAACGCGCGGCCGCCG
>NW_015176517.1:130600-131709 GCF_001447785.1 Gekko japonicus | reverse complement strand
AGAAATAATAAAATCAGAATTGTGATCAAAAATTAGGTTTAGGCCTATCTGTCCTTTATCTCTTTCCTAGTTTGGTATGCCAACCAACCAAATTTGGCAACCATCCTAGTCAGCTTTTGATTATCTCCTGCCAGCATAATTGACAAAAGTATCCTTCTATTACGACCTGGAAAGGAGTTAACTATAGGCTTGATCAAAACTTCCCTGATATTATGATATATAAGACAATCGAAAATTACATGTTCCAATGTTTCATCAGATCCCATCCCACATATACAACTTTTCCTCAATGATCTAGTAAATCTGGCCTCCATTATGGCTGAGGGTAAGGAATGAAAATTGTTGGGAACTGATTGCTGCGGGGATCTGACAATGATATCCATCGCCTGGAGACTCGTTGTAATAGTGGGAGATCTCCAGCCACCACCTGGAGATTGGCAACCCTACTTGGGATCCAAATGTTCCCAGTGAGATTGTAGCCTCTCCAGCACAATTCGCAACCAGCACTGACACACAAGACAGGAAAACGAACAAGAAAGCAACTGTGGATATATATACACATGCAAGTATGTGGGTCAGCAATAGTGTTCCTGAATTGTAAGCTCCTCAGGGCAAAGAACTTCTCCCCTTTCCACCAAAATTTACGTTAAGCTCTCCTCTCCCTCTGCACGAGCAGCCAGCAGAATGCCCTGCCCTCCCCAATCTATAAGCCACATGCTTTGATTGGAAAATTGGAAAAGATCTGACTGTGGATGGCACCAATGTTTGACAAATACCTATGATATCACCAGGGGGCAAACCAAATCCCTGGAACAGTTTTTGCAAGCCCATTTGAAAGTTTAGGAGCTCTTTAAAAAGTAATTCAAAGGATAGATCAAGACGGGTAGCCATGTTAGTCTGTCTGTAGCAGAAGAAAAGAGCAAGAGTCCAGGAGCACCTTGAAGACTCACAAAATTTGTGGCAGGGGAGGAGTTTTTGTGAGTCACGGCTCACTTCAGATTCTTCTTCTGAAGAAGAAGCAGTGATAGCTCCTCCCCTGCCACAAATTTTGTTAGTCTTCAAAGTGCTACTGGACTCTTGCTTTTTTCCTACTAATTCGAAGGATGAAT
>NW_015176517.1:115163-128242 GCF_001447785.1 Gekko japonicus | reverse complement strand
AAAATGACTTGATCTTCTAGAATGACATCTAGAAACAGGGGAAAAAATGACTTATCGTTCATAAGACCCCAAGACTTAGCTGCTGGTCATAACTGCACCAAAAGATTTAAGCTCCGTAGTGATGGCTTTGAAAATATGCTAAGAAAATACCAGGTCGTCACAATCTGGGGTGGTGGATGGGTCAATTGTGGTCTTGGTCCCCCCCCCCCCCACAAAAAACCCAAAACCCTAGCTTTGTTTTGCCACAGAGTCCATCTTCCAAAGCGGCCATCTTCTCCAGGGGAACAGATATCTTTAGTCTGGACATCGGCTGCAATTCCAGGAGATCTCCAGGCTCCACCTGGAGGTTGGCAAGCCTGCCTAAGGCATTTAAACAGTGTGGGTCCAAATCTCTCAAAGGAACACCTATTTCCATATTAATCTTACTATCCTGTTGAACCTATTTGTCTTGGGTCTGTGCCCCTGAAAAGTCCTTATTGGGTCCTTATTTCTGCCTTTTGCAGATGCCCAGCACACACTTCCTTTGCATGGCCTGCTCATTTTGTCATTCTTCCCTAAGCTCTCAAGACAGTAACAGGCCCCTTTCTAAACGGAGTCCCACCTTTCAAAGTCCACTGAAGACAATAGACTTAGGTGGGTGTAACCAGGGCTCTTTTTGGGCAGGAACGCACAGGAACGGAGTTCTGGCTGGCTCCCAAGTTGGCCACGCCCAGCATGAACTCATTAGCATAATAGGCCACACCCAACAGCAGAAACTCATTAGCATTGGCTGCATTAGGGGTGTGTGGCCTAACATGAAAAGGAGTTCCTGCTACAAAAAAGCCCTGGGTTTTGACAACAAACAAGGTAAACAGAATAACAAGCAAAAGGTGGGTGTGGCTGGATAACCACACTTCTGGTAACATGTGGGTGTGGCCTAATGTGCTAATGAGCTGTGCTGTCAGGGGTGTGGCCCAATATGCTAATGAGTTCCTGCTGTTGGGTGTGGCCTATTAGGCTAATGAGTTCCTGCTGGGCTTTTTCTACAAAAAGAGCCCTGGAACTCTGCTTAAAGCAGTTCTGTGAGAGAACAGTCCTAGGCAGGTCACTTGGTTAGTCCAAGGAAAGAGTTCTTAGGATTGTAGCCTAAATTCCTCAGTGGCTAACAGATGTACTGTGCCAGTTTGATGTAGTGGTTAAGTGCGCGGACTCTAATCTGGGAGAGCCGGGAGCTTTTTTTGTAGCAGGAACTCCTTTGCCTATTAGGCGACACACCCCTAATGTAGCCAATCCTCCAAGAGCTTACAGTAGCCCCTGTAAGAAGAGCTCTGTAAGATCTTGGAGGGTTGGCTACATTAAGGGTGTGTCACCTAATATGCAAAGGAGTTCCTGCTACAAAAAGAGCCCTCCCCACTCCTCCACTTGCACCTGCTGGATGACCTTGGGCAAGCCATAGTTCTGTCAGAGCTCAAGAGCAGTTCTTGAAAGAGCTATCTCTGCCCCACCTACCTCACAGGGTGTCTATTGTGGGGAGGGGAAGGGAAAGGAGATTGTAACCAGCTCTGAGACTCCGAGTGAAGGGTGGGGTATAAATCCAATCTCCTCCTCCTCCTCCTCCTCCTCCTCCTCTTCTTCTTTTCCACAGTCCTTCTATATCAATGCATGCGCATGAACACTAAAGTAGCAGACACAAGGCGGCCATTTCACACCCTGCAGCTGTTATGTTCTGAAGTGCTGATAACGTATTGCAGAATAATTCTGGGGTTTTCTTTAGTGTTACGTTAATCAAAAGCACCATCTTTGGTTTTAAAATTAACGGACTACTGCACAGTAGGAATATACAGATTGGCCCATTCTTCTTTCTGAATGATGTTGGGAGCTGTCTAACCCGCATTTTCACTTTGAGCGTTCCATATATGTATGTATGTATGTATGTATGGTCCCTTTTGTGGTGCTTTCTGCCATTTTTATGCAACTGGCGCAAAAACAGTGTTCAAAATATTTTAATACTTACTGGGAAACTTCTGTAAGAGGAAGCAGAAAACGGTAGGAGAGCAAAGACCTCCAGGTTTGATCTGCACAGCAAAAGAACCACGGGGAGACGGGTATGATGTTGGGGTCAAAACAGTGGGGCTGCAGAACTCCGCCCCATCCCTGCTGCACAGGAAGACGAGGGAGCTGCCCGCAGACAGCAGGGAGCCTGCAGCAAGGGGAAGGCTCAGGGTTGCCAAGTCACCCCCTGGCCACCAGTGGGGGGTGGGGTGGGGAGCGTAGGGTTGCCATATCCAGGTTGGGAAACTCCTGGAGATTTGGGGGTGGAGCCTGGGGAGGACAGGGACCTCAGTGGGGCACAAGGCCACAGAGTCCGCCCTCCAAAGCCTCCCTTTTCTCCAGGGGAACTGATCTCTGTAATCTGGAGAGGAGCTGTAGTTCCGGGGGATCCCCAGGTCCCACCTGGAGGCCGGCATCCCTCTGTCTCAAAGATATTCCTCTTTTCATCAGTGGCTCAAAGTGCTGGACCTGGCGCCACACTAGGATTGAGCTGGCCTGTCGCTACAGTGGGGTTACTGGTGACTCCGCCCCTTCCTTAAAGGGCCAGCCCCTTCTGAAAATGGTCAGGGGTTTCATTGCTTTAGGGAGAGGGAGGGAGGCAGCGGGAGGGGGTGTTTGTGCAACATTTAATTTACTTTTAGTATTATTGTCTTTATTATTACATCAAAGTACAGTTGTTTAGAGACAGACAGAAAAACGATGGCAAATAGTGGCAGCCCCGGCAGCCACACCCTTAAGGTGTTTGGCCCCCAAAGGCTGCAGGCCTGGGGTTGACCCCACCAGTGTCTCTGCCGGGATACGAAGGGAGAGAGCGACGGTGCCAGTTCTCCTCCTGACTACCGTTCCTTTCCGACATGCCCTTTTGTCCACACGGGTCTCACAAAATCCTGCCTCCCTCTTGGCAACAACCGAAAAAGCTGTTTACTGTAAGAACTGACCCTTCTCTGCAGCCATTTTCAGCTCTCTTAAAAGTTAAGGATGAGTGGATTCCACACATATCCTGCCCTGGCAGTTCCAAAAGTCCTGCACCACCCCAATTCTGGCTTCACTGGGAGAATATCTGAAATCTGTGCTGGGAATCTGGGAATGGGACATGTGCAGCAGACTGCCACAACTTTCAGTTCCTTCTGTTCATTGATGATTTCCTACCTACCCAGCCCCAGAATTGCTGATTTGCAGATTAATAAAAGATTGCAAAAAAAAAGAGCAAACCTTGAGGTAGTAGTACTTCTGTGTATACCTATGTGCCGTATGCCCTGGATGCCATCTCCCAACGGGTTAGTAAAATCAGGACAGGCCCAATTTTCACCAGGCAACAGGCCAGGATAACCTGCTTGGTGCAATAAAATGCCTTCGACTGATTTGTCTATCGTATCGTTATTTCATCCCACTAGTGAACATAGTTCTCCTTTCCTTCCTTTCAACCCTGTGAGGTAGGCTGGCCTGAGACAGTGAGACTGACTGGCACAAGGCCACACCACAACCTTTGTGGCTGAGCGGGGATTGGAATCTGGGTCTCCTCGGATTGTAGTTCTGCACCCTAATCCAGGTTCCCCAACGTGGTGCCCCCAAGGGCCACGGGACCCACCTGCTGAGCTTTTCAGAAATTGGGTGGGGTCGTTGTAAGGCAGGGCTTATTATTGCCATGGGTCAGCCAGCACTTGGTGAGAGCGAGGACTCCTCAGGAGAAGAGGACCCCGTGTAGCCAGCTCTGAGTCAGCAGAAGCAGGCAAGCAGGAAGGTGAGCTGCAGGCTTGTCAGGGTTCACAGCCAACAGCTCGTGCAGAGCTAGTGACACCCTCCAGGTCTGATTCAACAGGTGAAGCTCAGTTGATCGTTTCCAGCCCTCCAGTATCACCCACACCCTTAGAATGCCACAGATGGAGGCTAAGAATAGAGTTACAGGAGAGAGGACAAAGTGCACACCTCCTGGCCCAACGCCAGCTGCATGCTGATAGCAACAATGAGTAGCTGCAGGATTACTCTTGAGCAGTTGGCTGCGAGCATGACCCTTCAGCATATGGCTATAAAAACCAGCCAAGGAAGGCTATTAGGCATGGAAGCAATGTCCAGTGCATTGGATCCTTCCTTGGGCTTGTGACTCTTCGGACCATACCCTGACTCTGCCTTTGTCTCACCCTCGAACCTGCTCATAGATAACTCTTGGACTTCCAGACCTTACTGTATGGACTGGCTCTTGGACCAGACTACTGATGGCTCTTGACTTGGTGCTTTGACCTTGGACCAGACCTTGACAACGCTGCTGGAGTTGGTGCCCTCGCTTTACCTGTTCCATGCTCTGATGGCGGGGCCTGGTTCCTGACACCCTCATTCAAACAAAAAGGCTTCCCACTGAAGGATCGGGAAGAGTGGTAAGTAGTTGGGCTCTCCTTAGTGAGTATGTGGTTCCATTTCCCCTTCAGGTTCTCCTTCTTCCCAGGAGGTGTGGAAAGGGAGGTATTCCATTCAGCTTCCCCTCTTGAGGCAATCATTTTGGGGGGGGTGCTCACCACTACCTCTCAAAATTCAAAATCTGCCCATCACTCAAAAGGGCTGGGGGGGGGGCCTGCCCTAACCACTATACCACAGCAGATGTATTGTGTGTATTCAGATTTTGGTAGTCTTAGCACATTGCCTTTCGGATGC
The DNA here is from genome assembly GCF_001447785.1 of Gekko japonicus. Classification (NCBI taxonomy): domain Eukaryota; kingdom Metazoa; phylum Chordata; class Lepidosauria; order Squamata; family Gekkonidae; genus Gekko; species Gekko japonicus. The sequence continues at coordinate 123,565 of NW_015176517.1, read as the reverse complement.
CTCTGACTGTTGATGGTATTGCCTTGCACTGTGTGATCCCACTTTGACTTGTCGTGAGAAAGGTGGTCCATAAATATCGTAAACCAGCAAATAGATAAGGGCCATTAAACTTTTTTTAAAGAGTGTCTTGAGCATAGCTTCTGTCACCTCTTGATCTTCTAAGGGGCAGGAGTCTCTTACAGACGTTACTTATAAGGTTTGAGAAGCCGTGGTTTGTGCAACAAACACCAGTGAGGTGGCCAGACATAAGGAACAAATCCCTTTTCCAGGCAGGGAGGACTTCTTCTCGGCACTGCCGACTCTATGGCCCGGCAGTCCTAAGGCGATTCAGCAACTGCGATTTGTGAATCCAGACATCACAACGGTGGCCCACATGGCTCAAACGGGGCCCAAAGGCACCGTGTCGGCTGCCCATGTGTGTCACTCCACCCTGCTGCTCTAACTTGCAGTCTCCTCTGTTCGAGCGTACTGTTATCCTCCCAGCCCGCGCGGTGTGGGGGAGGGCTTCCCCTTTTTGCAACAGAAAAGGAGCCGCTATATTCCCCCCCCCTCGCTAAACTGTAACCGCAACTGGGGCTTTGAAAGCGAGGGCGCCGTGTACACGGTGACCTGCCCAGCCGCTGGAAGGGGCAGTGACTGAGGGAGGGGGGCTGAATGTGAGAGAGGCCTAGGGGGAGGCATAGAAAGGAAGCCAAGGCTCCAGTGACTGGGAGGAAAGCAATGGTCAGAAGACGACAGCTATGAGGACATTATCTGCTCCAGGTTGCCTTTCCCAAGTCCTTTTTTTGGTGCAACAGTGCACAACTGGGAGCAGCAGACCAATGGTTCTCAGACTCTCTCCTTTAAGGCATCCACATCCAGGGCTATTTTTGGGCAGGAACGCACAGGAACGGAGTTCCGGCTGGCTCCTGAGTGGGCCACGCCCAGCACGAACCCATTAGCATAACAGGCCACACCCAACAGCAGAAACTCATTAGGACTGGCTACAATTAGGGGGGTGTGGCCTAAAATGCAAAAAGCCCTGGGTTTTGACAACAAACAAGGTAAAGAGAATAAGAAGCAATAGGTAGGTGTGGCTGGATGACCACACTTCTGGTGGCATGGGGGTGTGGCCTAACATGCAAATGAGCTGTGCTGTCAGGGTGTGGCCTAATATGCTACTGAGTTCCTGCTGTTGGGTGTGGCCTATTATGCTAATGAGTTCCCGCTGGGCTTTTTCTACAAAAAAAAAGCCCTGTCCACATCCAAGTATCCGCGCTGAGGACTCTGTGTGTCCACTATGAAAGCCCTACGCATTGCAGAAGATTCTGGAATGTGTATTGAGCTTTGCAAGCCAGAGTTGTATGGGCATGATCCTAGGGATGCCAGCCTCCAGGTGGGACCAGGGGATCCCCTGGAATTACAGCTCATCTCCAGACTACAGAGATCAGTTCCCCTGGAGAAAAGGGAATGCTTTGGAGGGGGGACTCTGTGGCATATGGCCTCACCGGGGTCCCTGTCATCCCCCAGCTCCATCCCCAAATCTTGAAGAGTTTCCCAACCCCCCACCAGTGGCCAGAGGGACCTGGCAACCCTCCGTGACCCCCCAACATTGTGCCCAGCGATGTGTTTCCTGGCACCGCCTTCCTTCTTGCCCAAAGCCAGCCCTGGGAGCAGGAGCAGGAGGTGTTTCAGAAGAACCTAGGAGACAACACTGCCTTTGCAGCTGCAGGGACGGCCCATTCGGAAGCAGCTGCTTTTATCATAGGAGGATGCCTGGCTTAAAGCCACCCCTTCTTTTGTGATTCAAACCACCCCGTGTCCGTCACCTTTTTTGTTTGGCTGCCCACTCCTCTGGCAGCCATTTTGTGATGGTTCTCAACATTCCAAGGAGGCCTGTGGGGTCAACAAGTTTTTGGAGGGTTTTTTTTGGGGGGACGGGGACTGTTAGAATGTCAGTGTTTCCTCCTGGGCCTGGGAAACATGCTAGTGAATGCACCCAGTGAGGTTCTGTGTTTACTCTCCGTTTAGTCCATTTTCTGGCCCTTGCCACTGATTTATCACAGTTCCTATTTTGTCCCTGTTTCATTGGGGTGGAGGCAGGGTGTTAAGTGGGGCTGCCAGCTCTGGGTTGGGAAATACCTGGAGATTTTGGGGTGGAGCCTCAGGAGGGTATAATGTCCACAGAGTTCCCCCCTCCAAAGCAGACATACTCTCCAGGGGAACTGATTTCTGTAGTCTGGAGATCAATTGTAATAGCAGAAGGAGAAGGAGGAGGAGAAGAAGAAGAAGAGGAGATTGGATTTATACCCCACCCTTTGCTTGGAATCTCAGAGTGGCTTACAAACTCCTTCCCCTTCCCGTCCCCACAACAGACACCCTGTGAGGGAGGCAGGGCTCTTTCCAGAACTGTCCTTGAGAGAACAGCTCTGACAAAACTATGGCTTGCCCAAGGCCCCCCAGCAGGTGCAAGTGGAGGAGTGGGGAATCAAACCTGGTCCTCCCAGTGGAGTCCGTGCACTTAGCCACTACGCCAAACTGGCTCCAGGTGCCACCTGGAGGTTTGCAACTATAGTGGTAGATCATTTTACCATGACTTATTGGCGTTCTCTTTCTTCAGGGTTCAGCTCCCTCCAGGCAAAAGTCCCTAGACGTTCAATCTCAGAGTGGGTGAGAGGTGCCTCTTGTCTCGCCCATATTCAGGTATGCCTGTGCCTGAACACTACGGTACCATGCAAGGTGCCCTGCAGCTGCCAAGGTATATTTCGAACTGTTGCTAATGGATTGCAGGGTGACTGCATGCTTCCAGCACATCTCTAACCCGTAGACTGAACGTGCTCTTGACTTCCAAATCCGTACACAACAGGCTGTTGCAGAGTAGAGGGATACAGCAAAGGGGTTAGATCCTTCAGTCATGCCCTCTAAGTAGGAGGGATCTTCGGGCACATTGGGAGCACATTCCTGTTTTTATTGGTGAAATATTGGGGTGGGGCCACCTGTCAGGGTTCGATAGTCAGGTCACACAACACAGCGCTTCATAAGAAGAATTCTGTTTATTGGTCCACCAGGACTATGACACGTGTACTGCTTGTGTCAGGATTGCCTGGGAATAGTAAGGCACCCTGAGTTATACTAGACTCAAACATCCCCCCCTTACAAGCAAAGCCAATAAGCAAAGTTTGTGTGCATGGGGAAAGACAGCGGGCAAAAGTAAGACCCGTTGGTTCCCAGCAGAAGCTGAGAGCAGCTGGAGCATCTTAAGGTCAAGGAAATGATAATACGCAGACATTGAAACTCAGAGGCAGGCAGAGTAAGGTGGTTTCCCCCTCCACACATTCCAAGAGCATGGCAGAGCTACCTGACACCACCTTGCAGGAGAAGCTCGGCCATGTTCCCTTATAGGGAAAAATGACCACGCTTCATCTTCTTACAGAGGAACCACTGATGGAGTTGCGATGACCCTCAGAACTCCTTGGAATTTAGTGGCCTCACTGATGTAGTCACCCTAGAACTGAACTGAACTGAAAGTGACAGAATAGCTTTCGTTTTAAAACAATCCCTGCCCATAGAAAACTTGCACAGCACAGTTAAAAGTTCTAGCCCAGCCGAGATGGCTCGTTTTCTCCGTGCCTAGACCTTTTGGGGAGGAACATTCCCTTATGTAACCTCCAGTCAGCCACCTGAGAATGAGGCCGGCACAGGTAATTATAGAATCATAGAGTTGGAAGGGACCTCCAGGGTCATCTAGTCCAACCCCCTGCACAATGCAGGAAATTCACAAAGACCTCCCCCTCCACACCCCTAGTGACTCCCATTCCATGCCCAGAAGATGGCACAAAACCTCCAGGATCTCCAGCCAAACTGGCCTGGAGAAAAATTGCTTCCTGACCCCAAAGTGGCAATCAGCATCTCCTTGGGCCTGTAAGAAAAGGCCACAAGAACACAGGCACTGAGGCAACCCTCCCTGCCCTCCCTTCTCATGATCTGCCTCAGTTCACATAATCAGCATTGCTGTCAGACGGCCATCTAGCCTCTGTTTGAAAACCTCCAAAGAAGGTTCCACCGAGGAACTGCTCTGTCAGGAAGTTCTTCCTAATGTTTAGCCGAAAACTCTTCTGATTTAATTTCAACCCGTTGGTTCTGGTCCGACCTTCTGGGGCAACAGAAAACAACTCTGTCCCATCCTCTACAGGACAGCCCTTCAAGTCCTTGAAGATGGTGATCACGTCACCTCTCCGTCGTCTCCTCTCCAGGCTGAACAGACCCAGCTCCTTCAGCCTGTCCTCACAGGACTTGGTCTCCAGACCCCTCACCATCTTCCTTGCCCTCCTCTGGACACGCTCCAGCTTGTCTGTATCTTTTTTATTATTCCAAACCAGCTAATTGCAAGATAATTTGCCACGGGTGGGCAGTTCTGTCACTCCCATCCCCCACTTTCGATTTCTGCGCTCTGGAGCACCGTTTTTGTCCCCCTGAAGGAGCAACATTCAGAGTAAACCTTGAGAGAACGTAACAGGTGAATGTTTTTCCACAAGATTTTTGGTTGGAACCACTTGTCAATCATTGGGTTGCCAGCTGTGGGTTGGGAAATACCTGGAGATGTTGGGGGTGGAGCCTGGGGCGGGGCTTGGGAAGGTAAGGGGTCTCAGCAGAGTCTCATGCCATAGAGTCCACCCTCCAAAGCAACCATTTTCTCCGGGGAAATTGATCTTGGTCATGTGGAGACCAATTGCCAATCAAACAAACAAACAAATACAATTGCCAGTCAATATCTTCTCATTGTCCCTGGCCCGAGGGACGCCCGCCTTGCCTTGACTAGGGCCCGGGGCCTTTTCAGCCTTGCCCACTACCTGGTGGAATGAGCTCCCATACAAGATCAGGGCCCTGCGGGACAGACCTTGTACAGTTCCGCAGGGCCTGCAAGACGGAGCTCTTCCGCCAGGCTTTTAACTAGGGTGATGGACGTCCCTCCTTTAGGGTTGCCAAGTGATTCTTCGCCGGGAGCAGGGGACTCCCGGCCGGCGTCGGGTGTGTGTGTGCGCGCGTGCACTGCGTGCGCATCACCCGGAAGTGACGCAGGCACGCTGGGCACGCTACGGGCGGGGCCCCTAGCGTGCCCAGCGTACCTGCGTCACTTCCGAGTGATGCGCACGCCGGGGCAGAGTTCCCCCCGGGGCTCGATTCCGCGGCGGCGGAAATCGGGCCTCCGAAGCAGGGGTTTACCCGCCCCCCGCCCCCACTTGGCAGTCCTACCGTCCCACTTTACTGGGCCTCCCCTCAGCGGGTCAGAACTGCATACTAGAGATGTCACCTGTGAGGTTTTAATTTTAATGACAACTTGCACCAGATGAAGGATACTGTGGCATTTTACTAGTGTTTCAATTGTATATATTGTGTGGTTATCAAATCTGATGTCACCTGCCCTGAGCCTGCCATGCGGGGAGGGCGGGATAGAAGTCGAATAAAATAAATAAATCATAAAGTGTAATAGCAGCAGATTTCCGGGTGCTACCTAGAGATTGGCAACCCTATGGAGCATCAATCATGTTCCCTTGTTTCTTTACAAAGTTATATAGAATCACAAGTCAGAGCTGCAGGTCCTCAAAAATGCTATGGCAAGATAACACTGGCACACAAAGTAAACAGATCTGGAAAGGCTCTTCAAGCAAAGGTGTCATGGTGTCAGACAGGGCTATTTTGGGGCAGGAACACACAGGAACGGAGTTCCGGCTGGCTTCAGAGTTGGCCACGCCCACTACAGCCAAAACCTGTGTGTGTGTGTGTGTGGCTACAGAGGGAAGGCCTGGAGAGTGACCCTCCTTGGCGGGCGGGCCAGGGGGGGCCCTGGAAGGATCAGGGAGGCGTTTAAATGTCTCCACATGCCTTCCCTTCCCTTCAAGGGGGGGCTTGCCCGGGCTCTCTGCAGCCCTGGGGTGCCCGGGCAAGCCAAGGGAAGGCATGGGGGTGTGGCCTAATATGTTAATGAGCTGTGCTATCAGGTGTGGCCTAATAGGCTAATGAGTTTCTGCTGTTGGGTGTGGCCTATTATGCTGATGTTCCTACTGGGCTTTTTCTACAATTAAAGCCCTGGTGTCAGATCAGATCTCGGAAGCTTATCAGGGTCGGTATTTGGAAGGGAGACCACAAAGGAAGGCTCTGCAGAAGAATACAGTGGAAACCACCTTGGCTCATCTCTCACCTTGAAAGTCCCCTGCTGGGGTCACCATAAGTCAGCCGCGACTTGACAGCACTTCACACACAGACACACACACACACACAGACACACACACACAGCAGTGTTCCTTCTGAGCTGAGTTAGAGTGAGCTAGCTCACAGTTTTTTAGCCTCCGGCTCACACATTTTTTGTCCTAGCTCAGGAAGGAGGGCTCCAGAGCAGACTAATTTATGCGGCAGCCAAACTGCCCGCTCACAACTTTGATGCCACTAGCTCACAAAGTAGAATTTTTGCTCACAAGAACCCACAACTTAGAGCAGTGATGGTGAACCTTTTAGAGACCAAGTGCCCAAACTGCGACCCAAAACCCACTTATTTATCACAAAGTGCCAACACGGCAATTTAACCTGAGGTTCTTACTTTAGAAAAAACAACTCATACACTAACTTAAGATGATCCAAACAAAGTAAGGAAAGCAATCCCAAATGTTTTCATTTACTTAAAATTATTTGGCAGAGAATTCAACACTTTAATGTCGGTCTGGGCCTGGCTGGGGTGATGGCATGCGTGCCCACAGAGAGGGCTCTGAGTGCCACCTCTGGCACCCGTGCCATAGGTTCGCCACCACTAGCTTAGAGGGGGCACTGGCACAGAGTGTTGGATGGGGATCCAGGAGACACAGGTTCGAGCCTCTCGTTTGTTGGGGATCTTGGTCCAGTCACGCACTCTCGGCCTAACCCACCTCACAGGGTTGTTGTGAGGACAAAACGGAGGGCAGGAGAATGCTGCCAGGCACCTGGGTCCCCAGAAGGGAGAGAAGCAAACCTCCTTCAGAGGAGAGCTCCAGGCCCCTGGGATTCAACAGACCTTAAGGGCTCAGAACTTTATTTCTTGTTTTAAAAATGACCGTGCTTCGAAATCTTATTCCATGATTTTGTAGCATGTTGTACTCAAACTTGATCACAGGGCTAGTTTAATATTATATTTTGTACCAACACAGAAGGACCCACACTTTAATCTATACCTGGGGGTAATTTATATCACTAGTTATTAGTAAGGCTTGAAGACAAAGACAAAGAAGAGATTGGATTTATGCCCCGCCCTTCACTCGGAGTCTCAGAGCAGCTTACAAACTCCTTTCCCTTCCCCTCCCCACAACAGACACTTAGCAGATTAACTACTTGGATCAATCTATATAAAACCATTTGGACAAATGAATCCAATGTCCCTGATTTATCAGTCAATGCAATATTTTGTGACAATCGTTTTACGACGAGTATTTCTGAATTGTGCAGATGGCAAGTCCCTTCCTGGAAGAGGTATTTCCCCGTCAGTCCCAGAACAGGGAATACCTCTTCCAACACATGTTTAAGGAGATATCCCCCCCCTCTTATTTCTGAAACCAAAGGGAATGCCTCTTCGACTGTCATATTAAAAGAGGCATTCTTTCTTCAACGCGTATGCGTGCATCATCTAAACATGAAGAAACTATTTCTCCTTTTGAATGATTTTTTTCTCATATGCAGATTCATAGAAACTAAAACATGTTAATCAATTAAGATTTATATCACAGATCAGCTAAGATTTCTTTAAACGTGCATGGGCTCTAGCTAGTAGCCCTGCTAGGTAGAAATGCCTTCCAATGCAGTATATTTTCGGCTACCACCTCCATGTTCATGAATGCTTGCAATGGTTGAATTCTGACTGGATGCATACACAAGCATGATGCAGAAGTCCCCCTGAAGCTAAGCATCTCCTGGAGAACCCCATCTATCCCATGATGGGAGGAGGAGGAGATTAGATTTATACCCCAGCCTTCACTCAGAGGGTGCGTTCAGACGGGGCGTTTCAGCCGGCATAAAATGTACCGGTTGGAACCGGTGCAGTTTATGCCGGCTGAAATGCGATCACACTCGCCTTCTGACTGCGCAGCACATCGCAATACGCCCGTACACACACAGTGGGCGTCGGCGGGGTTTTTTTTTTAACTTAGTTTGCGCATGCACATAGGCAGCCATCCACAGAATGGCGATCTTCACGCATGCGCAAAACACCCCGTCTTACATTTAAATTTTAAATGTAAGGACTTAGCTTTAAAGTTTAAAGAGCAAAGTGGCCTCCCTGAGGTCCCGGACGCCTCTAAAAGTTAAACTAAGCACCTTTTTTAAAAAAACAAATGCCGGGGCAAAGCTTCACCCAAGTGCATATCACCGACCTAAAAAAAAAATGGTGGGCGAAAATCAGAAAC
>NW_015176517.1:112694-114147 GCF_001447785.1 Gekko japonicus | reverse complement strand
ACCGCCAAAGCACGGAACTTGCCCGGCATCAGCACGTCACCCAGAAGTGACGCAGCCACGCCGGGGGCGGGGCCACAGTCATCTGAAGGAAAACTCTATGGTTTTCCCTTGGATGGTTGTGGCCCCACCCCCAGCATGCCCGGTGTGGTCGCGTCACTTCCGGGTGACGTGGTTGCAGTGCATCCACGCTTTGCGCATGCACTCCCGGAGCGGCACTGGAGTCCCCCGCTCCAGCGCCGATCCGACTTGGCAATCCTGTGAGCTAGCTCACACTAACTCAGCTTAGAGGGAACACTGCCTGTAAAGTAGGCGGGGCTGAGAGAGCTCTTTCAAGAACTGCTCTTTCAAGAGCAGCTCTGACAGAACCATGGCTTGCCCAGAGTCATCCAGCAGCTGCGAGTGGGGGAGTGGGGAATCAAACCCGGTCCTCCCAGATTAGAGTCCGTGCACTTAACCACGACACCAAAGTGGGCCAGGTATAAATGGAATATATGACTGTTGATCTGGCCCCGGCTTTGAAAGCTCTCCTCTTCCTTGAGCCGGGTTCAGGGCTTCGTAGCTGGCCAAGGCCCTGTGCTGTCCAAAACTTGGAAGTTCTCTTTGCTCGCTTGCAGAATCGGAGTGTTCCCTTTGCAAGCAGGGAGCCTCTCCGACTTTTGCCAGGGACTCCTCCTCCTCCTCCTTGCTACATGACAGCCTTGTTTTTCCAGTGCTGCTTCGTGCTCATCGGCTGTGTTTTAACTTGCTTCTCATAGCAGAGACAGTCAGTCTTCCCTGTTTGTGCAACGTCTGGAACCCACGTCGATGCTTTGTTGCCTCTGTGTGTCTAATGGCGTGCACGGCACAGCAGAGAACATGGCAAATCAGACGGTTTGATTCTGAATGCATTTTGGGTAAGGAGGGAGGCGGTCTCCTCACATCCAAGACAGTTCAGTCCTTATCGCCATGACTTTGCACAGAGCTTCTAGTCTTATGGCATGACTAGACACAAGCAGAGGTCATTTCGGGGGGGATTGCGGGGGATCGCAGCTCCCCTGGGTGAGGTACGGGGGCGGGGCACATGACAAAGCCCCGCCCCCTGCTTCCGGCCTCCCCGCTTCCGGCCCTCATTCAGCCAGGAGGAGGCAGGAGAAGAGGGAGGGTAAGTTGCTTCCTCCCTGCCTCTCCCCACCCCTGCCTGCCTGGGGCCAGGGAGGGCCTTGGCGGGGCTTCCTTCCGGCCCTCATTCAGCCAGGAGGAGGCAGGAGAAGAGGGAGGGTAAGTTGCTTCCTCCCTGCCTCTCCCCACCCCTGCCTGCCTGGGGCCAGGGAGGGCCTTTGCGGGGCTTCCTTGCACTCCCGCCGGCCTTGCAGGTCCACTGCCGGGCCCCTCATGGGGCTCAGCAGTGGACCTGCAAGGCTGGCGGCGGCGGCCGAGACCGTTGGGGGCGGGGTGTGTGGCCTTATGACACACT
>NW_015176517.1:100939-110287 GCF_001447785.1 Gekko japonicus | reverse complement strand
TGGAAACGGAGATGAGCACCGCAACCCTAGAGTCGGACTCGACTGGCTTTCAAGCAAGGGAAACCTTTACCTTTACTATATGAAAGGATGTTTCCGCCCCATTATCATTCCTAACAATAATCCTGTGGATAGCGTACCGGTTTTGTAATCTAATAAAGCTTGGAAACGTGTGCGGAGATTTACTTGCTGCAGAACCTGACACAGCCAGCATGGCAACCAGTGTTCCCTCTAAGCTGAGTTAGTGTGAGCTAGCTCACAGTTTTTGAGCCTCCAGCTCACACATTTTTGTCCTAGCTCAGGAAGGAGGGCTCCAGAGCAAAGTAATTGATGCAGTAGCTAAATCACTTGCTCAGAACTTTAATGCCAGTAGCTCACAAAGTGGAATCTTTGCTCACAGGACTCCACAGCTCAGAGGGAACATTGATGGCAACCTTGGACTTCCTTGGTGGTCACCCATCCAAATGCTAACCAGTGTCTACCCCGCTGAGCTTCCAAGATCTGATGAGTCAGGGTCAGGGTGCTGCAAACCGGCAGCGCCTTCTTTCATGGAAATTTGCCGCTGGATGGTGAGGCTGGAGAAACACCTACTTCTGGAGCCTCCTTCAACTTTGCAAATTCTCAGCATGGAAGCAGCTGTGGGGACTGTGCCGTTGGCCTCTGCTCAGCCACCGGACACGTGAAATTGGCTACGGTCTCGATAGCAACAGCCAGAGATGGCAAGAGACCTCCCTGCCTCTCCCTTCTCCCCACCCCGTCAGAGCTGATGAACTCTGAGCTGGCAGAAATCAGCATTTTGCGCTGCTGGCTCGGTGTCTCCCTTGCAAAGTGGAACAGGGCCGTGAAATCAGAGTAGACTGTCTACTGTAGACAATAATGACTTTGATGGACTGAGGGTCTGATTCAGTAAAAGGCAGCTTCATATCTCTTCTCTCCTTTTTTATATATAATTGAATATTGGGTGCCAAAGTTCTAATTCTAAAATGCACTCCCTTAGTGTATGGCTGATGGCACTGCTCCTCAGCATATATCGCCACCAATCAGAAGGCAAAGCCCGGGTCCCGCCCACACCACAACTGCTGCGACAACCTGGTCTTTTGCATATGGAAGCTGATTGGACTTCAAACTCCCCCCCCCCGAAAGGCAGTTGGAATTTTCAGTTGCATAACATACCTCATAGGGGAGAGGAGAATGGGTAACAATGGTTACCACTCTCCAGGTGAGGGCTACAGATAAATCAAACATACAAATGCTCTTCAGGTAGCAGAGATCAGTCCCTCTGGAGAAAACAGTGGACTCTGTCATTAAACCCTGCTGAGGTCGCCACAGGAAACTGACACTGTTTGCCCAAAGCCAGAGCACTCTCCCAGAGCCTCTTTCTAGATCCCGTTGTATTTATTTCCGCAACGGGCATTATTTCTAGTAGCATTATAAAACACATTAGCAATTTCTGTAATTATTTATTTATTCGCGTTTCGGCCTTTACAGGCCTTCCTCAGAGGTCTAATACATATAGAACATATAGGCTGATATATAAAAATATAGGCAATCATACTTATCCAAAATATGCAATAAAGACCAGAGATCAATTGTTCCAAAGTATAGCCACTGGGCAAGGAAGAGAAACACAAAAATACAAATGAAGCCTCCAGTGTAATCACATGTCCAGTAGCCCTTCTCTCTGGTCTACTATATATTCTTCTAAGATTGTACAGCCAACTGTTCCCAATGAAGGTTCCTTAAGTAAAGGTGCATCCTTAACCATCCAGGCATTTCCCTAACCCCTATGGTCTTTAGCATAGAGATTGGAAGAATTCCTAGAGCATCCGTTTCCCCTCCCCGTGCTCCACAGGGCTGGCGGTGCTCCGTAAGAGCAGCTGAGCTTGGGGCAGCCCAGCAGCCCCCGTGACCCTGGCTGCTCTGCAGTGTGTCGCCACGGCCCGGGTCACAGCCAAGCAGTCCCCAAAGAGCTGCCAACACCGCTGGGGCTTGTTCTCGCTTGTACCTGGGTGCCGGGGCCCTCCGGAGCAGCAGCCCTCCCGAAGCTTTCCTATTAGAGTGAAGGGCCAGTCTGCCCCTACTTATGACATGGGGGGGGGCGGGTTCCTTGCCAATCACTAGGGTTTCCACCCTCCTGGTAGGGGCTGGAGAACCTCCCAGAGTTACAACTGATCTCCAGATAACAGAGGTCAGTTCCCCCGGAGAAAATGGCGCCTTTGCAGGAATTACCCCCAGCTGAGGCCCCCTCCTCTCCCCCTAAACCCACCCTCCCCAAACTCTATCCCCAAATCTCCAGGAATTTCCCGGCTCGGAGGTGGCAACCCTACGCAATCGCTTGCTGTTGCCTCACTGGCACCTTGAGGTCCTCAAGCAGCCTCAGAGATTGGATTGGCACTCAGGCCAGCCTTGGTCCAGCCGGCCTGCTTAGCGGAAGCAGACGGGCAACCTGAATGCACTCAAACACAACCCAGCAAGAGCCACAACCAAGTCTGTGGGATCCTGTGCATGCACTGACTCAGGAGTGTTGCGGAGCATCATGGGACTCGCCTTTCAGGACGTGTCTGGAGTCCTTCTGTTGTTCTCTTGCCTTTTCTCCCAGGAGCTCAGGGCAGCCAGGGCCAGTTCTCCGGCCTGGGGGACCAAGCAGCCAGACAAGGGGGCCAGCATGTTGCTGGAGCTCTGCTCACTTCCAGCTGGTGATGGAACACATGAAGAATACCCTCAGTCCAACTGGCAGCGGCTGAGACTCCTTTGGGTAGTGAAGGGCGGGGTATAAATCCAATCTCTTCTCTTCTTCTTCTTCTACAGGCACACAATGGCTGCTTTTAAGAGGAAGGCGGAACATCAGGAGAGCTGATCAAGGATCTCCAGCACAGCATTTAGGTTGGCCCTTCCAGCTTATTTATCAGGTCATGGCTTCATATCCCATTTTTCCAGCTCCGGACACTGCAGATCAGGGCTCTAACCATGTCATAAAACCAAGAAAATACAAGGAAATGTTATTAAAGAATGAAACAATTACCAATAAAACCATTATTATGATTTTTTTAAATCCTAAAAATACAGTAGAAGAGAACCAGACAAATAAAATCAGATCATGGAGGTCCAAGAGAATAAACCAGTTTGGACCTGCAGCCTAAAGGGATTCAGCGTGAGGGCCGAGTGCAGCTCTTGGAGAGTGTTCCAAAAGGTAGGGTGCCACAGCAAGGAAGTCCCTGCTTCTGGCCACATCGTGCCTAATTTAAGTCTTTCCCCTCTGCTCCAATTCTGTCTCACCTGGCCTAACTATGCTGATCCACACTTCTGTAACTTCTGGGCTTGATGGCCACCCCATGTTCCAAATGGAGCTCCCCTTAATGATTTGGGAGTTTCAGAAGGTGGTCGTCTGTTTGTTGTTTGGTATTTGGTGACGTGCAGCTTGTCTTATAATAGCTTCACTGGCTGCCTCTTTGTTTCTGAGTTAAATCCAAGGCGTTGGTTTTAACGAAGCCTTTCACAGCCTGGTACTCCCATCCTTGAAGCACCATCTCCTCTCTCACACACCTGTTCACTGTCTTCCATCAGAGAAGAAGAAGAGAAGCAGGTTCTTTTGACCCACCAGGTAGGAGTGGCAGCTGTGAGGATGCAGGCAACTGCTCTGACTTTGAGGAGTTCTTTCCCCGAAGAGGTGAAGAAGAAGAGATTGGATTTATACCCCGCCCTTCACTACCCAAAGGTGTCTCAGAGCGGCTTACAATCTCCTTTCTCTTCCCCTCCCCACAACAGACAACCTGGGAGGTAGGTGGGACTGAGAGAGCTCTGACAGAAACTGCTCTTGAGAGAACAGCTCTGAGAGAACTTGTGAGTGACCCAAGGTCACACCAGCAGCTGCATATGGAGGAGTGGGGAATCAAACCCGGTTCTCCCAGATTAGAGTCCGCGCTCCTGACCACCACACCAGACTGGCTGCCTTCTCTTCTCTGCAATTTCCTGGAAGAGCTGTGAGACTGTTGCATTCCACCAGACGTCTGTGAAGGTCGGCTAGCTGTTTAAAGTTTGTTCTGATATTTGTTTCAGGGCATTCCTCACTTGTATTGTATTTTGACATCTTTTCTGATACTTTGTCAAACGGCTGTGAACTCCGGAAAAGCAGCGAGTACCGGTTGTAAAGTCAGTTCACTAAAACCGGAGGCAGAAGGACCTCTCTCAGCAGACCAGCAGATTCATCCTGAAAGAGGCAGTCAGGCCGGTATCCTGGCCAGCAAGGATGGTTTTGACTTGTTCATTCCTGCCAGCCCAGTTTTGATTTTGCTTCTCCCTTGTGCGACTCGAACACTTGGGTCGGACCCCGCAGGGCCTGTATTCTATCGGCCTTCTAGATATAGATATTAGATGTGTATAGAGATTAGATGTATAAATACCTTATAAATGATGTGAGTTTAAGATTACCAGATAAATTCCTGGAGATCTGAGGGTGAGCCTGGGAACAGAGTTCAGCAGGGACGGGCCGCCCTCCGAAGCAGCCATTTTCTCCAAGGGACTTGATCGCTGTGCTCTAGAGAGCAGTCGTAACTCTGAGAGAGCTCCAGGCCCCACGAAGTGGGCAGCCCTATATGGGTTGGATCCCATGAAGCATTTCCACAGACAGGAGGATTTCCATTAGTGGAGAACAACTTCCTCGCCTCCCCCTTCCCTCTGCAGCCCAAAGCCTGCCTCCCCCTGAAACCCTGCTCCTGGGGGTGGGGGTCGCTCGCTGCCAGACATCTGTAGAGAACCAAAACTACCGTCAGAAGCATAAATGAACATGAAGCAACGTTTATTTGGGAATATTTTGTTGATCCCTGGCTGTGAAAATGTCACATGCAAGAAAGGCATTGGGGAAGGGCTGTGGCTCAGTGGCAGAGCCTTTACTTGGCATGCAGACGGTCCCAGGCTCAATCCCCGGCATCTCCAGTTCAAAGGACCAGGCAGCAGGTGATGTGAAAGACCTTTCTCTGCCTGGGACCCTGGAGAGCCGCTGCCAGTCTGAGTAGACAGTCCTGACTTTGTTGGACCGAGGGGGGTCTGATTCAGTCTGTCAGCTTCATGTGTTTTTTTTAAAGGTGTTCTTGGCGGCTGTTTGCAGACCTGGAGCCCATTTACCCAGGAGGTATGCCAAAGTTTCATCGCCTTGTTATTTCACCTGTTATTATTATTAAGAGAAGAGATTGGATTTATACCCCGCCCTTCACTACCCAAAGGTGTCTCAGAGCGGCTCACAAACTCCTTTCCCCTCCCCTCCCCACAACAGACACCCTGTGAGGTAGGCCTGTGTGAGCTTCATGTGTTTTTTTTAAAGGTGTTCTTGGCGGCTGTTTGCAGACCTGGAGCCCATTTACCCAGGAGGTATGCCAAAGTTTCATCGCCTTGTTATTTCACCTGTTATTATTATTAAGAGAAGAGATTGGATTTATACCCCGCCCTTCACTACCCAAAGGTGTCTCAGAGCGGCTCACAAACTCCTTTCCCCTCCCCTCCCCACAACAGACACCCTGTGAGGTAGGCGGGTCTGAGAGAGCTCTGGCAGAAACGGCTCTTTTTCAAGGACAGCTCTTGTGAGAACTACGGCTTGCCCAAGGTCGTCCAGCCAGGTGCAAGTGGAGGAGTGGGGAATCAAACCCGGTTCTCCCAGGTTAGAGTCTGCGCACTTCACCACAACACCAAACTGTAGTGACAGCGTTGCAGGGAACGCGTGGCTTCTACAGTGGCTTCCTTTAGTTCACTTCAGTTGGGCTGTTTATTGAATCTTAAATGTTTTAAATGCATTGTTACGTAGCTGCATAGCAACCACGGCAGCTCTGACTAGCCAGATCTCATCAGAGTTTGAAAGTTAAGCAAGGTGGGATGGGAAACCACCAAGGAAGACCGAGGCTATGGTCATACAAGCAGTTTGTCATGATATAGTAGTGGTGTTGTTGTTCGTTCGCACAGTCGAGTCCGACTCTTTGCGACCCCATGGACCAGCTCCCGCCAGGCCCTCCTGTCTTCCGCCGTCCTCTGAAGTTGGCTCAATTTCATGTTCGTTGCATCTGTGACACTGTCTAACCATCTCATCCTTTGCCGTCCCCGTCTTCTTTGACCTTCAATCTTTCCCAGCATCAGGGTCTTCTCCAGGGAGTGCTCCCTTCTCATTGGGTGGCCAAAATATTTGAGCTTCAGTTTCAGTATCTGGCCTTCCAGGGAACAGTCAGGGTTGATTTCTTTTAGGATTAGCAGCGTTAACTTTTGCGGATTTAGAGATCACGATCAGACAGCAACATTGGCCTTCCGTGCCCCAGTCATCGACACCCTGTGTTGCCCCGCTTTGGAAACAGCGTAATCAGGCACCAGGGAAAGTCTGGTGTGAGCAGATACCAGCGCTTCCACTCCACTTTCCCAAACATCTGGATTCTCCTGTCCCGAAAAGGAACCCGGAAGGGAAGTCTGAACCCCCAGATCCATTTCCGCCGCTGGTTTTGTTTTGAGTCGCTGCCGATATGCGCCTACGCCTGCATGAAAACAAAAACGAGCGGGGAGTGAGCTCTGTGGTTGAGGCGCTGCAGTAATGTGGACGCCTGACCACCAGGCAAGCAGGCGGGCAAAACGCCCCAGGGTGTGCTGTCTGGTTGGTCTGCCCAGCAACACTTTAAACCAGTACAATGAGAGATCGCAGCAGGCTCCCAGTCTGACCACAGCCTGAGGCTGTTATGCAGAGGGCGGCAATGGCAAACCACCTCTGTTCCTCTCCTGCCTTGAAAACCCCAGGAGGTCGAACTTCATGAGATAGTCGTGACTCTACAGCACCCTTTACCTTTCTCACATACCTGCAGTTTCTGGACCTGGGCCAAACGCACTAAGAAAATGGACTGTCTAGCACTTGCAGTCCTAAGAACACTTCCCCGGGACTAAGCCTCCTTGACTGCATGTAAGATTCTGAAAAGATGGAATTTATTATTCATTTTGCTGTGGTTGTTGTCTTTATCCTGCCCATTTTAATGCTGTTACTTTTTATTGGTGTAGGGGTTAAGAGCAGTGCTCCCTCTAAGCTGCGGAGTCTTGTGAGCAAAAATTCTACCTTGTGAGCTCCTGGCATTAAAGCTGTGAGCGAGCGATTTGGCTACTGCATAAATTAGTTTCCTCTGGAGCCATCCTTCCTGAGCTGAGACAAAAATGTGTGAGCCGGATGCTAAAAAACTGTGAGCTAGCTGACACTAACTCAGCTTAGAGGGAACACTGGTTAAGAGCACGGACTCTATTCTGGGAGAACCGGGTTTGATTCCCCACTCCTCCACCTGCAGCTGCTGGGTGACCTTGAGCAACCCACAGTTCTCTAAGAGCTGCTCTCGAAAGAGCAGTTCTCAGCCCCACCTACCTCGAGTCACAGGCTGCCTGTTGTGGGGAGAGAAAGGGAAGGAGATTGTAAGACACTCTGAGACTCTGAGTGAAGGTCGGGGTATAAATCCAATCTCTTCGTATTATTATTGCTGTTGTTCCTTAATATGATTTATACTATCTGTCCAAATAAATTTTATTTTATGATATGTTGCCATAAGTGTCCCCATTGGGGCCGAAATGTAGCACCTAAACATCTGAAATCAATAAATGGATCTTTGTGTGTTCAAAAATATAAACTACGCTCCCCCCAAAAAAAAACTTAGTAGCTTTTTAATTGTCCTGAAAAGCTCTGTTGGGAGAGCTGCGATTTTGACCAAAGGAGAGTTGAGATGAGGGGGTATTTAACCCCCCATTCGTTATCCCACACCAAACTGCGTTTTTCCTCTCCTGGCATCCAGATGTGGAGCTGCTTTCTTTTCCTTTCCTTTTTTTAAGGAAGGGCTTTGTGGCATCAACGTGCCTGTAACATGTAGCTTGCCCCTTAACCCCCCTTGAAATCAAGGCAGCTTTCCTTTTTAACTGTGAACAAGATCCAAAGAGGCAGTTTAGGCACACCCAGCTGAATCCCCCACCCCCGCCCCTTGAACAGGAGGCCCTCTCCTCTCCCTGGCTCAGCCGCAAAAGCGGTTTGCCGGGCAGGCAGGAGACACTGCAGCCACTGAAAAGCTCCCCCAAACCTGCCTCGGGTACATGGAAGTCGTCGCGGAGTTCCTTGGGTGCCAGCCTAGGCATTTCGCTGCATCTTGGCTTTCTTTGGATTACATCCATAACTGATCTCTTTGAGGGTCAGGCTACTTGAAGGCAATGCTCCCTCTAAGCTGTGGGTTCTTCGGAGCAAAAATTCTACTTTGTGAGCTACCGGCATTAAATTTGTGAGTGAGCGATTTGGCCACAGAATAAACTAGTTTGGTCTGGACTGGAGCCATCCTCCCTGAGCTAAGACAAAAATGTGTGAGCTGGAGGCTAAAAAAACTGTGAGCTAGCTCACACTAACTCAGCTTAGAGGGAACACTGCTTGCAGGGGGGATCTAGGGGCTTATCCGCATGCTCTGTTTACCTGATTTTAAGAAGAGTTGAACTGTGAAGCTTGGATTCGGTTTCTGGGCGGCTGATTTGCACCCTTTCTTTTGCTCTGGAGTTTTGATCTGTTTCTAGTCACTTAATTGTGGTGTAGTTATTCTGCATAAAAGGAGCTGCGGTGGCTCAGTGGTTAAGATGCTGAACTGCAGGCTGGAAGGTCGGTAGTTCAGCAGTTCGAGACCCGAGTGCCGCATGATGGAGTGAGCTCCTGTCTCTGGCCCCAGCTCCTGCCAACCTAGCAGTTTGAAAGCAAGACATTGCAAGTAGATAAATAGGTACCACTTTGGTGGGAAGGTAACAGCGTTCCGTGCACCTCGGCGTCTAAGTCATGCTGGCCACATGACCACAGAGAAGTCTTCGGACAGCGCTGGTTCTTCAGCTTGGAAACGGAGATGAGCACCACAACATTAAAGTTGGATTCGACTGGCTTTCGAGCAAAGGAAACCTTTACCTTTACCTATTCTGCATAGGTACCATAAAATTCAGAGTTTTCCTCAGGGGAGGGGAACATCACCCATGACATGGTGGGCGGTATTGCAGCACAACCCCCTTTTTCTGCATGTGCGTGTGTGTTCTAGCGCTGCTGCACAGTTGCAGTAACTGTCCCGTTCCTCAGAGCCTGACTCCCACAAGTTCTTTTATAATTGTGTATGGACTTCAGCGATAACGTGCTGAGTTGTGATGTGGAATTTAAATGTTTTCTGATTGGGTGTGATGATGTTTTGAAAAAAGGATCACCATGGTTTGATTTGCACTAGTCCATACATACAGGTAGAAGGTGAACAGCAAATTATCATACGGCTCACCCTCTGCCTATGTGTATGGACTATGTGTATGGACTGGTAACTTCAATTTCAGTGTATCTGAGGAAGTGTGTGT
>NW_015176517.1:98126-100627 GCF_001447785.1 Gekko japonicus | reverse complement strand
TGATGTCAGGGGGTGTGGCATATGCTAATGAGTTACGCTAATGAGTTCCCCTAGCTCTTTTTCTACAAAACGACCCCTGAATTAATCTAACCAATTAATTCCCTAAACTAAAGCCTGCACCTCCAATATAGATGCACGTTTGATCCATTCTTGGTAGACTGGGCCACTGGTGCAAAAGACAGCAGCCAACTCTCAAATTAGGTTGGATGTCATTGCGACATAAAAATCCGCTCGGGCCACCAATCCATTTCTAGGCCAGATCCAAAATGCTGATGATACAAGGAATGAATAAATTCATCAGTGCAGCCACATCAACATCCATGGCACCTGAGCTGTAAGGTATCTGTTTCCATGTGATCCTGCTGGTCTGCTGCAGAGACTCATTTCTGGGTGCCTGGCCTTCAGAGGTGAGACTGGCAGTCTAAACTGACAGGGCCTTCTTTGTGGTAGTGCCCAGATGTTGGAAATTGGTCGGTGAGTAGGGTGCCTCACTTGGCAATCTTTCTATGCTAATTTTTAAAAGTATCTCTGTTTTCTTGCATTTGGGGCTGACACCAGCCTGACTGGGGAGGAAAGGGAGCATTGCACACAACCAACCTGATTTCTTTCTCTCTTTAAAAAAAATCCCTGTGATCTTTTGTTTCTTGCGCTATTTTAAAATTGGGGTTTTATCACAATTGCTTAATGGATGTTGGATGTTGTGAGATGCCATTGGCAGAAAAGCAAAATCAAAAATGTTAAATTCAGTGGTCATTTCCTGCAGGAGCGCACAGGAGCGGAGCTCCGGCAGTAAAGAGCCCAGGGGGTGGGCACATGCAACAAGCCCCTCCCCCTGCTCCCAGCAGCCCTCAGTCAGAGCAGGAAGCAGCCAGGTAAGCTGTAGAGCTCCCCCCGCCCCTGGTCCAAAACAGTTCAGTGGCAGCTTTAAGACCAAGTTTTATTCAGGTACAAGCTCTCCCTCCTCTGCGAGGACGGATCTGCACGTTCCTTCCCCCCCAATAGCTAGCAATCCAAAACAGTCCAGTGGAGCCTTCTGACAGACTTCCGGTGATGTCAGGGGGTGTGGCATATGCAAATAAGTTATGCAAATAAGTTATGCTAATGAGCTCCTGCACCTCTTTTTCTACAAAATGATCCCTGGAAATTCATTGATGTATGCACACAAAGAGATAGGGATTAAAGTTGCAGTCCTCTGTATACTTACAAAGTGAGGTTTACCTCTGCGTAAACACGCACAGGATCGCATTGCTTAGGCACCCATTTGCCAAATGTACACGTGTCCACATATACACATCGCTCTCTTTCCAGGATTCCACTCGATGGCTCTGGAGAGAGGAGGGTGTTTATTTCAGGGCTGCGCAGCCTGCACCTGCTGGCAAGGAGAGAGGAGGGGCGGAGCCAGGAGCGACCGCCCCTCCGGGCCCATTCCAGCCAGCCAAAAAGGCCCCAAGTCTGTTAGGTATTTGAATAGCACAAAGGAACCGCCTCGCCTTGATTGGCCGGCCCGGCAGCTCTGGGGCGGGCGGCGGCTGCCAATCCAAGCCAAAGGCGGCCGGCGATAGGCGCGGGCTGCCGGGGGCGGGCCGGCCGAGGCCCTATAAGTAGCGGGGGTTGGGTAAGCGAGCGCTTATTGCCTGGCTCTCGAAAGCGCGGACGGCCGGAGCGAGGGGAAGGAAGGAAGGGAGGAAGGGGCGGGGTTGGCTGGCTGGCTGGGCTGGCGAGAGAGCCGAGCGGAGCCGAGGAGAACGCGCGCCAGGGCGCATGGTGATGGTGCCCGGCGCGGCGGCGGCAGCGACCCCCCGAGAGCCCCGCTAGGCTCCGCTCTTCGCCGCTCCCGGGCGCCGGGCTCTCGTTCCTCTGTCCCCGCGCCCGGGTGGATGCGGGCCCGGGCGGGCGGCTGCGGCGGCGGAGACGGCCGATGCTGAGGGGCCGGCGGGGGAGGATGGAGTGCGCCCTCGACGCCCAGTCGCTGATCAGCATCTCCCTGCGCAAGATCCACAGCTCCCGCACGCAGCGCGGCGGCATCAAGCTGCACAAGAACCTGCTCGTCTCCTATGTGCTCCGCAACGCCCGGCAGCTCTACCTGAGCGAGCGCTACGCCGAGCTCTACCGGCGCCAGCACCACCACCACCACTACCAGGAAGGCGGGGGAGGGGTGCTCTTGGGCATGCCTCCCGGAGCCTGCGCGCCCGCCTCGGTCGGCGAGATCGCCGCGGACTTCAGCCCGCTCCACTTGCAGGGGGACGCCGACGACCACGAGGGGGGAGGAGGCGGTCTCCAGCCGGGGCAGCCGCCGCGGAGCTGCGCCCTGGCCCGGGTGGGCGTCGGGAGCGAGCTGCTGGAGATGCCCGTTTGCGCCGCGCTCCTGCCCGGCGCGCCCCAGGACGAGGAGCCGCTGGGGCTGCCGCCTCCGCCTGCGCCGCCGGCCGCCCTGTCGGGGCTCTGCAGGGACGCTTCGCCCGCCGCTTTCTACCAGCCCCGGCCGAGTGGCGGCCCCGGGG
>NW_015176517.1:66331-97497 GCF_001447785.1 Gekko japonicus | reverse complement strand
GGGTGGGGGGGGAGGGGTGGGGGCCTGCGGGGGGGCGGGGGGGGGGGGGGGGGGGGCTTGGCGACTTGCGAGGGGGACCCCGACTCTGGAACAAAAGACTGAGAGGGGGGGCGGAAGGGAGGAGGGCGAAGGACAGAAACCAAGCGAATGTTTTTATAAATTGTAAGATAAAAAACTTTAATTCTGAGATCTCGGGTCTTTATTTTTACAGAGATGAGGAAATAGTACCTATTTAAAGTTTAAAAAAAAGAAAATCCTTTTTTTGTGTCTCTGCTGGGGGTGGTGCTTGGGGGTTGTGTATCTTTCTCTTTCCCCTTTTTAATCCTTCCAGGTTTTTTAGTGTTTGGTTTCCTAATGGGGGGGGGGTGTTCTATTGGATGCCACCTGAGGAGGGGGGAGAAGAGCCTGCCCCTCCTGAGAGGGGCTGGGGGGAGTCCCTGGCCCACCCAGGCCTTTATTGTTTGTGAAACAGACCTCTCCCCTGGAACTGTTCAAAATCACGGAGTTTGCAGTCCTTGGGGGGGGGGTGCGCACAAATGCTGTTTTTCAAGCTAGCTAAGTGGGCGAACTCCAGTTGCAATTTTTTCAAAAATGCAGGTGATTGCTGAATTGAAGGCACCCCCAAAAAAGAAATAACCCTGGGGGAAATCGCCTCTAAACCATTCTTGTGGTTCAGTTTCCCTTCACAGGAGGTCCTGACTGGAGTCAGTCTTCCCCTTTTGCAAAGGGAGAAGATTCCCATTATATAGATCTAAAGATGGAAAAAGAAACAGAAAAAGATGTAAACCAACTTTTTCCCTTGGAAGCAAATTGATGTAATTTGACGTTGATGTAGTTGGAGGGGGGGGAGGTTTCCAAGTCTTATTCCTGCTTCCTCCAACCATCTTCTGCATTCTTGAAATCTACAGTTCTGTCTACTTCAAACAAGATACTTTGATTTGGGGAGGTGTGACATGGCAACTACTTCTCCCATCATGCACTGCTCTGCAGGTCGGTCTTTCCCTTCCCCTCTGTTTGTGCACCTGGGAGAAGGTGCTGTGTCGGAATGGAAATGCCACCAGTCAACGTGTTAACACTATTTTAGCGTCTTTCAGTGTGCTGAGGGGTATACTTTTTAAAAGTTTGGATTCTTAATTTCTGCCTTTCCAGCCTAAAGCCAGCATTGTTTGGGTCTTGTGTGCAAAAGTCTGTACTCTGTAGCCTTTTTTTCTTTTATGACAAATATTTAAATTTTTTGTTTTCATTAAAGGGAGGGGGGGAAGCCTTTTGTTATAAAAAGGTATCTTGCAGCCTGCCATTCAGAAATCTCACATTAAGCACTGTGTGTGTTAAAGGATGCCGTTGCCAAAACAGCAGTTCTTTTTGTTTGTATCTCTATTATTTTTTTTCTGTGTGCATACTGAATTGTATATCACCGGGTAAAACTGTTCAGAATTGTTTTAAATTTATAATCTTAATAAAAAGTCCAGTTATAAAAGTTAAATATATGGACCTGTGCTTTTTTCTTTTTGGTCTTGCCTCAGTTCAAGAATGTGGCAACTCAGTTGCTGCCCCAACTTAGGTTTTCAGTCAGATCAAATACTCTTGACTTGCAAGTAAACCTCATGGAGTTCAACAGTGTTTCCAAAGAAGTGCAAGTCTTGAAGCTGCATGGAGACTTGCTAGGTGAAGCTTTAGAAACAGGCACTACCTACATATCTCAACTTGGAACACATCTTAGAAAAATGTTTTCTTGCTCCAACGGTGACTTTCCTTGGGGACAGATCACCCCCATTCCCAACACACTTTCAAAATGGGGTCCTACCTCTGCAGCTGATGCCAACGTTGGAGGAAGGCTCAAGATTCTTTTTTGAGGCTCAGCAGTTTCCCAAGATCAAAGAAAATGGGGGGGTTTGGAATATTTTTCCACTGGCCTGATCCTTTGCATATTTACTCTTGAGTAAGCCCCACTGAGTCTCCAGTGGGGCTTATTTATATTTTTAGCATTTGCAGATTTGGTCTGCTACTCTTTATGAAGGACTTTATCCCTGTTTGTAGCAACAGGGTCAAAATGACAGTGCCCTCTCCGAGGACGATCTCCGTGAAGTTTCTCTTTGGGTGTGTGTGTATATATCTCCTGAGTGGAGTTTGTTATCTGTGCCACTTGGTGGTGCATGTGCGTGTATGTGTGTCTCTCTTCTCACCGCCCCCCCCCCCCCACCAAACGAAGGTAAAAAAGATTTTTCTGACCACCTACAGGCCGACCTCAGAACTGGAGGCTGGCTTTTAAGATCAAGGACCACAACTGTGGGCTGAATCTTCTCAGCTCTTTGCAAAATAGAAATAAATCAGGGAGGGGGCTTCTTTTCTTTTCCTTTGTTTTTTTTGGGTGTTTTTTTGCATTCCTAACAAGATGGATCATTTGGATTTTAAAATGGAACGTGAAACAAATTTTGTTAAGTGTCCCCACAGAGACTGGGGGAGGAGTTATCTCTCCCCATCAGTTAAGTCGTATTGGGAAGAGATCGATGCCTGCATTTTGTTGATTCCTCAGTCGATCTTTCTAAAGTGACAAAGACTTCACAGTTTTTAATTTTTTTGTTTTAATTCCCCTTCTCTTCAATGCTATAAAAATCTGCTTGGATTCAGACCTAGTTTGGCTGGACAGGGGCGGGGGAAGGAATTGCCTCCTGTTAGCAAGATTTGTTTTCCTCCTTTTTGGTCTGGAGGGTTTTAAAAAATATAATTTGTGCTTTTCACCCCCAAATAAAACGTAACTGGGCTGTAAGCTCTAGTTTTCACAGCAGAAGGTGAAGGCAATTGCCAGAGCTCCTCCTAGCGTCCATCAGGCAGAACTTGCAACTTCTTATGAGATCTGGGAAGGAATCTCTGTTGCAGTAAGAGGTAAGGGAGCGGGATCTAATTATGCAGTATGGAGAGTTCGGACAACAAGGTTAATTTGTTTTGGGGTTTCTTCCCCCTTCTACCTAAGCAGGAGACTGGACACTCTTGATAATTTGTTAGAGAAGCGAAGCCTAAATGTTACTCAAGATCAGAAATTGTTGCAAATTAAAAAAGAACATCAGAAGAGCCCTGCTGGCTCAGACCAGCGGTCCATCTAGTCCAGCATCGTGTCTCACACAGTGGCCAGCCAGTTCCCCTGGACAGCCAACTAAAGGGTATAGAGGCCCAGGCCTTCCCCTGAGGTTGCCTTGAGCTCTGGGATTTAGAGGATTAGTGCCTCTGAATGTGCAGGTTCCCCCCAGTCACCATGACTAGTAGCCAATGCCATTGGTAGACTTCTCCTCCGTGAGTCTATCTTATCCCCTTTTAAAACTGTTCATTCCTGTGCTTAATTTTATACACCTCTAACATCTCCCCCTGTAGTTGTCTCTTTTTTAAACTGACAAGTCCAAGCCTCTTCAGCCTTTCCTCCTAGGAAAGGTGCTCCAACCCTCTCTTCATCTGGGTTGCCCCTCCTCTGTACTTTTTTCAGCACTGCAATGTTCTTTTTGAGATATGGTGACCGGAACTGTACACAGTATTCCAAATCAGGCTGCACCATATATCTATCCGGGGGCATTACAATATCAGATGTTTTATTCTCAATCCCTTTCCTAATAATCCCTGACATAGTTTGCCTTTTTCGCTGCTGCAGCACACAGGGTTAACACTTTCATTGAGCTGTCCACTAAGACCCCAAGATCTTTTTCCATTTCAGTCCCAGCAAGTTCAGTCCCCATTGGCATAAATGGAAAACAGAAAAATCCGTTACCGCACCCTAGGAGACCGGCAACTTCAGAAATCTGCCTGCTCTTTTCCCCCAGATGAGCAGTAAATTGTTGGCTGCTGGGATGCACTTCTCCTCTGATTGATTAAATTCCTACCCCACCCTCCCCTGCTTTTCCCCCAAAGTCTGTATGTGTGTGTGCACATATGTGTATCTATCAATCTATATCTAAGATAGATTGGATATATCCCCGCTCGGCTGAGACCACAGGGTGCAATTACATGTGGTTAGGAGCATGGACTCTAATCTGGGAGAACCAGGTTTGATTCCCCACTCTTCCACATGCAGCTGCTGGTGTGACCTTGAGTCAGTCAAAAGTTCTCTCAGAGCTGTTATCTTACGAGCAGTTCTCAAGAGAGCTCTCTCAGCCCCACCTACCTCCCAGGGTGTCTGTTGTGGGGAGGGGAGGGGAAGGGAAAGGAGATTGTAAGCCGCTCTGAGATGCCTTCGGGTAGTGAAGGACGTGGTATAAATCCAATCTCCTCTTTTTCTTTCACATTCAAAAATAAATGAGAGGGCACCGGAGATCATGAACAGGACTGTTTCTGAGCATGTAAAGAATCCCTGTCCTTCAGCCACAAGCTAGGTTTAGGAGCTAGTGCTTCAGTGTCTACTGACAGGCCACAGGGCCTACACGTCACCAGGTATTGCGCTGTCCTCACACTGTAGCAATCATTCCTAACTGAATTGTCCAGTGTGGATAAAGATAACCCAGGAGATGAACGTTTGGATGCTGCGCTGTTGGGTGCTGGAGCAGTCATGTCCGTCTACAACCTCAGAGTGGTTTGACTCAGGTATTTGGGAGGGAGGAAAGTAACTTTTCAATGACTGTTGGCCTTCTAAGCTCACTCTGTCTCCTTTGCCCATGCAAACACATCTCCGTGTGCAGCCCAGGCAGAATTAGAGAGTTGGGGCTCCCTTCCTGAGTCAACGGTGAGCCCCCACCTGAGTCCAAGCCAGCCTCCAGGTAAAACCTGGAGATCTCCTGGAATTATGACTGATCTCCAGACTACAGAGCTCAGTTCTCTGGGGAGACAGGGCTGCTTTTGAGGGTGGACTTCATTGAATTATACTTAACGGGAGTCCCTCCTGTCCCCAAAGTCCACCCTCTCCAAATCTCCAGAAATCTCTCAAACCAGAATTGGCAACCCAAACCTGCCGTGCTCGACAACAAGCTGAGCAGTTACAAAAAACATTTTGAAACTTGAAAAGCCGGTCAGTTACAGAACTTTCTGACTGCCATTCGATCTATTTGCAGAGCGGTAATCACAGGGGACTGCCCCTCCCTGGATAGACAGTTAAGTTTTATGGGATTGATATGTCAGACGACCGATTTAAAACATATTACGCTAGCTGTTCTCCAGTACAGTGATGTCGCGATGAGGATGTCAGACAGACAAGGACTAGAGACCTGGGGAAAAAGTCCTAGAACCATGAAACTCCCTGGGTGACTCTCAGCCAGTCGCTCGGTCTCAGTCTCACCTACCTCCCAGGGCTGTTGTGGGGATAAAGGGGAGGGAATTTTGTGTTCTTGCGATTGCTTATCCACTGGTACAATACAGACTGACTGACAACAGGGGGAGCCTTGAACACCAACCCAAGCTCCTCGGCGGAAGGGTGCAATCAGAACATCATAAATGCACTCTGGCTCTGGGAGGGCGCTTCTCTGCCTCCTTAGGCCAGCTCATAACAGCAGATCTATGGGGCATACCCAGGGGTCATTTCCTGCAGGAGTGCACAGGAGCGGAGCTCTGGCAGTAAAGAGCCCAGGGGGCGGGCACATGCAACAAGCCCCGCCCCCTGCTCCCAGCAGCCCCGGGCCATGAGGCGCAAGAAGTAGCCAGGTAAGTTGCAGTGGATGTTGCCTTCTGACATGCTTCCAGTGATGTCAGGGGCTGTGGCATATGCAAATAAGTTATACTAATGAGTTATGCTATAGGAGCTGCAGTGGCTCAAGTGGTTAAGATGATGAACTGCAGGCTGTGGAAGGTCGGTAGTTCGGCAGTTCGAGACCCGAGTGTGCCGCATGACGGAGTGAGCTCCCGTCTCTAGTTCCAGCTCCTGCCAACCTAGCAGTTCGAAAGCAAGAAATTGCAAGTAGATAAATAGGTACCACTTCGGTGGGAAGGTAACAGCGTTCCGTGCGCCTTGGTGTTTAGTCGTGCCGGCCACATGACCACAGAAACTTCTTCGGACAGCGCTGGCTCTTCGGCTTTGAAACGGAGATGAGTGTCCGATTCCCCATTCATTCAAAGTAAATCCACGTTTGATGAACAAAATAGAATTTATTAAAAGAGATGGTTAGATCAGGAACACAATCATTGTTAGTAATGACTACAAAAGTCCAAGGGAAACATAATAAAGGAACTTGAACCGAGACAGGACCAATGAGCCCAATTCCCGCTGGCGGGAGTGTGATAAGTCTTAGCGCCCTTTCCTTGGGAACACAACGGTTCATACTACATAAACAGAAATTCAGATCTCAGGCCTCAGAAACATAATAAGGAGAGCAAGCCATAACTCCTTCCCACCACCAGCTGGTTAACCTTGAGCAGTTCCGCGGTGTGCTAGCAACAAAAAGTAAACACCTACACAAGAGGCAAGAGGAGGGGGGGCGAACCAAGAACAATATACCATGCAGAATAAAAC
This sequence comes from Gekko japonicus, assembly GCF_001447785.1. Taxonomy (NCBI): domain Eukaryota; kingdom Metazoa; phylum Chordata; class Lepidosauria; order Squamata; family Gekkonidae; genus Gekko; species Gekko japonicus. Next base: position 91,079 of record NW_015176517.1, on the reverse strand, counting down.
ATACAACATAATGGCAGCTTGCTGACACTATCCCAAGGGTGTGAATGCACAGATGACCACTCGAAGATCATCAGTTACAGGTAAGCAACCTGTCTTAGCAAACTGATTTATGTGGTAGCCAAATCGCTCGCTCCCAACTTTAATGCCAGCAGCTCACAAAGTAGAATTTTTGCTCACAAGACTCCAGAGCTTAGAGGGAGCATTGGTCTCAGGCAGAGGTCTTTCACATCATCTCCTACCTGGACTTTAACCTGGAGATGCTGGGGATTGAACCTGGGACCAAGATGCTTTACCGCTGAGCCACAGCCCCTCCCCTAAGTGGCGGCTCAGCTTCCTCCAAGGCTGTTTGAGCATCCCAGTCCTCCATTGCCTCCCACTGCAACCAAGACTTCCAAATAATGGTACTGGTTCCCCTACATGAGTGTCCGAAACAGGTACTTCTCAACCAGCTCTGCGTGTGTGTAGAGCGCTGACAAGTTAGAGTCAACTTAGGGCAACACAAGCAAGGGGCGTCCAAGGCAAATGAAAAGCAGAGGTGGTTTCCCATTGACTTCTTCTGCAGGGTCCTCCTTGGAGGTCTCCCATCTAACTTTTTTTGGCCATGGAAGGGGGGGAGTGGAGAAGGCTAAGGTTGTCAACTCCAGGCTAGACGGAGCTTGGGGAGGGGAGGGGAGTGTCTCAGCAGGGTCTAATACCAGATGGTCCTACCCCCCAAGGCTGCTGTTCTCTCCGGAGGAACTGATCTGTCTCATCTGGAGATCAACTGTAATCCCAGGAGATTTCTAGGCTTCACCTGGAGGCTGGCAACACGAAAAGGCACGAGGACGAATTTGCTGCTGCAACCTGGGCTCATTTCCCTCCTGCCCACTGTGGCTCATCTGTAAAAAACAAAGGGGTGCTGGGGCTTGGGGTTATATATTTCCAGGGGCAGCACATCCACTAGGCAGCCCTTGGCAATTGCCTCGGGAGCCAGTAGTGGAGGGATGCCAACCGGCCCTGTAACCTGCTCACCCAGGGCACCAGGGACTGCCCCAGGAGGTGCCCCAGTGGTCACTAGTGGGGAGCCTGTTCCCTCCCTCCGTGGGGTTGGGTGTATGTGTGCTGCAGGCCTGGTCCCAATTCTCTTCCTCCTTCCCTCAAGGAGGGCTGGAAGCAGTGGTAGCCAGGGTGCGGGTGGAAGGAGGACAAGAGCCACCTTCCCACCTCCCTGTGACGTGGCAGAGGGAGGAGGAGGAGGAAAAGAAGAAATGTATACCTCATCCTTCCAGGGCTCTTTTTGTAGAAAAAGCCCAGCAGGAACTCATTAGCATAATAGGCCACACCCAACAGCAGGAACTCATTAGCATATTGGGCCACACCCCTGACAGCACAGCTCATTAGCACATTAGGCCGCACCCCCATGTTACCAGAAGTGTGCTCATCCAGCCACACCCACCTTTTGCTTGCTATTCTGTTTACCTTGTTTGTAGTCAAAAAAGGGCTTTTTTTGTAGCAGGAACTCCTTTGCATGTTAGGCCACACACCCCCTAATGTAGCCAATCCTAATGAGTTCCTGCAGTTGGGTGTGGCCTATTATGCTAATGAGTTCATGCTGGGCGTGGCCAACTTGGGAGCCAGCCGGAACTCCGTTCCTGTGCGTTCCTGCCCAAAGATAGCCGTGTTCACTACCCGAAGGAATCTCAGAGCGGTTTACAGTCTCCTTTCCCTTCCCCTCCCCACAACAGACACCCTGTGAGGTAGATGGGGCTGAGAGAGCTCTTTCAAGGACTGCTCCTGAGAGAACAGCTCTGGAAGATCTTGCGACTGACCCAAGGTCACACCAGCAGCTGCATGTAGAGGAGTGGGGAACCAAACCTGGTTCTCCCAGATTAGAGTCCATGCTCCTAACCACTACACCAAACTGGAGGGCAGAGACACACTGTACCCTGCCTCGCCCAGCTGCTGGGGGGACAGGGAAGGCAGATGCCATCTGTGGCCTGGGCAGGGCAAAGGGGCTAGTTTGCCCCTCTTCACCCAGCTACCAGAGATGAGGAGAATGGATGGAAGCTTCTTGCCACCATGGGGGGGGGGGAAGCAGATGCAGTTTTCCTGCTTGCCCGCCACCCGGCAAGGGCAGAACAAGTGAGGAGGGTGTGTGGGGGGGTGACCTGGTCACCTGAAATCCTTGGGCCAGCCCTGGATATTTTGTCACTGTGGTGTGCCTCCAGCAGATGGTCTTGTAGCACCTCCCCCCCCCCTCCTTTGAGCACTGCCCTCCTCTCCAGTCTGTGGCCACGTGTCCCCTTTTTCAAGAGGCGTCTGTAAGATAACTTCCTGAGCATACCTCTGAGTGCATCAAGAGTGTTTGGCCCTCGTCACCTGGGAGCATCTCTTGGACTGTGAGTAGGTCTTGGAGCACAGCTTAAAGTGCTGGCTGGGATCTCTCCAAGCTTGGGACCCAGGGTTGGTCTAGTCTGATGCCTCCAACCTGAACATGGTGGTAGCACAGAGGCTGAAGAGAGTGAGATGTGAGCCAAGCAGGGGTCATTTCAGAGAAAAAGAGGTGCAGGAGCTCATTAGCATAGCCCATTAGCATAACTTATTTGCATATGCCACACCCCCTGACATCACCGGGAGTGTGTCAGAAGACAACACCCACCGCTCAGGCTCCACTGGACTGTTTTGGATTGCTAGCTATTGGGGGGCGGAGAACGTGCAGATCTATCCTTGCAGAGGAGGGAGAGCTTGTACCTGAAGGCGGGCTGGGGGGGGCCCTCTGCAACTTACCTGGCTGCTTCTTGCTCCTCGTGGCCCGACTATGCAGATCTGTCCTCACAGAGGAGGGAGAGCTTGTACCTGAATAAACCTTGGTCTTAAAGGGGCCACTGGACTGTTTTGGACGGGGGAGGGCTCTGCAATTTACCTGGCTGCTTCTTGCTCTGACTGAGTGCTGCTGGGAGCAGGAGGTGGGGCTTGTTGCATGTGCCTGACCCCTGGGCTCTTTACTGCCAGAGCTCCGCTCCTGCACGCTCCAGCAGGAAATGACCCATGGAGCCAAGGATGTTTCAGATTTGAATCTTCCCACTAGCTCAGTGGCTAATCTCAGGTGAGATACTTTCTCTTGCAGCTGCTCCTCGGCAATACTGTGATTATATGACACTGACCTACTTTACAGGGCTGATGTAATGATTGCAACATACCATCTGTCCAAATCACTATGCCCAGGCTGAATAATTCTGAGAGTATATCCAAGGTCTGACCCAGGTTCATGTGATTCTGATAAAAGAGAGTGCCCCTGAACATGTACAAATTGCATTTTAGTCCTGTTGAGCCAGCTCTTATACATCCAGGATTTAAGAGGGATCAGTTTGCAGGGCAGACTTTGAGGGAAGAGACGAAGAGATGGAGGATAAAGGGGGACCAACACCAGGCTTTCCATTAGGAGCCGCCCCCACCATCACCATCAACGAGCCCGGCCCTCAGGTTTAACATCTGGCCCGCTACACGGAACGACTCGGAACGACATTGAGCTGGAATCTAATTGTCGGAGACATCTTAATACGCCATTGCAAGCAACGAATTTAGAACTGAATAGCACCATATGATTTTATGTTTTAACTTATAGTGAAATGATGTATATTGTTTTATTGGTTTTATTGACGGTTGGGCCACTGTTGTAGGCCGACCTGAGCCCGTTCGCAGGGAGGGCGGGGTATAAATTGAATGAATAAATAATGTATTGCTTTTGTATTTACTGATTGTGTATATATAGACTGCATCCTCCATAAATTTGTCCAAGGTGCTTTCCTAGGCAAAACACCACATGACTACATAGGCTTCATTTCATAATGGGAAGGGGACCAGGGGCCTAAACTGCTGGTCTGCAGATTATATTCTGAGCAACTTCAGGTTTTCTTGAAAGCTTTTCAGAGTTTCCTAGTAAAAAGATCGATATTAGCGGATGAGTCTTCCTGAAAGGCAGTTTTGCTTCAAAGTGGAATTAGATAAATTCTGAGAGGATCTATCATCAACAGATCTTAGCTACAGTAGGTAAACAGAGGCTTCAAGTTCCTTGGGAATCTATCTTGGAATCCCCAGTCGCTGTGTGGCAAACATCAGGAAAGGTCTGTGTACTTCATTCCATGTACCTAGGCTTGTTACAGGTCCAACCACCGTCAGGAACAGGCTGCTCGGTTATATGGGCTATCTGCTCTGGTCCTGCATGGAAATTCAGATGTTATTGTACAGGGTGAGATAAATTCAGGGTCTCTTTGCAGAGGCAGGATAACTCTAAATGCCCAATAAAGCAACAAGATGGTGCTGCCCACTTATGGACTTCCCAAAGCCACTGCTGAAAACAGAACGCTGGACTAGATTGACACGTTGGGCGGTTCAAGACATTTCACTGTACCAAGCAAGGTAGACCCATCTCCTCCTGGACCCACACCACTGCCCTCCAGGTCAAATCCAAGCCCCTGTGGGAACACTGGAACCAGCCGGTGGCACCACAGGCCCAGAGGTGATGCCAGTCTCTCCACCCATGCCACTGATAGCAGGATGAACTCATGTGCTGCATCGGCACCTGCTAGGAATGGAGCCTCCACTTTCAGAGGCAGTGTATCTTTGAACACCAGCCCCTGGGAGATAAACAGTGAAAGAAAGATGTAGTTTCCCTGCCCTGTGTGTGGACTTCCTGGAAGTATCTGGCTGCCCCCCTGTTAAAAACAAGAAGCTTTGAAAGCCACACAGAAGTCCTCTTCTTGAATATCCCATGCAATGTGCAGTCACAGTAGACCGTCAGGCATGCTTGCTAGAGGGGGGCCCAAATGTGTCCCTTCTTGGTGCCTTTTTGTTTTCGTCGGAGGCCTTTTCGATTCGCCCAGGTTTGTTGCCGGTGTTCCCAGTACTTTTGTACTTTGACACTATGGAGAAGTTTCATGCCAATTATCCACCAACAGAACGTTAAGAACACACAAATGGAATTGTAAAAAATTCTCGCAGGGAAGTAGAAAAGAAAGGCTTGCAGGTTCAATTCACACGAGGGAGAATGAAAATCGAATTAGGGTTTTTCAAGCCGAGTCAGCAGAGATGGGCAATCTGGAATCAGCCATAGAGTACATAGTTTGCGTCTATCACTGGGGAGAAATTCCTAGACAGTCACCATCAATGCCAAAAAAACCCAACCCCATTTCTTTCTCCCTGGCCTCAAATAATTGAGGACTGGGGACTGAGTGTGTGTGTGGGGGGGGGGAGTTTGCTTGCTGCCTGCCACCAGGCAAATGGTAAACCTACCATATTGTAGAACTTGGCTTTGGGCACTGTAAGCAGATAGAGGGAGCTGATTCCCAGTGTAAATCAAGGGCCTGGTGTATCCCAGGATCAGGTGTTAATTATATGATGGCTTGCAGAGAGCCTTGCAACTTTCTTGTTCGGAGTCCGAAATGAACCAAGATGCCAGACCAGGGCTGGGGAGCAAAAGCAAACTCTGGGCAAAGGAGGAAGAGCAGAAGAAGGGAGGGCGGGGTGGGTGGGTGGGGAGGAGGAACCTTCGGCTGTCGCCTCTCTTGCAGCCAGCATGCGACTGACATCATGATTAATTTATCAGGTGCTTATGAATATGCAGATGAGGCATGGGTTTGGGCTTTCAACTGCTGTTGGGGGGGAAGCCGGTGTTAATGCCCTGCTAGCTGCAGGTGTGTGTGTGTGTGTGTGTCCGTCCCCCCCCTGGGAAAATCACATCCCTTTGTTTAGAAGCAACTGCTTTCATTGCTGCCTGGGATCCGTGCAGAACCTTCCCGGTCTGAGATGGAAACAAGGGTGTCCATGGAAAGTGTGTTGCTTTCTCATACAGCTCTAGCAGGCTTTTGGAGGTGGAGAAGTGGGTGTCTGTTGATGGGCCCTGCATTCCCCAAAGAGTCTGCTCTCCGGTCTCGAAAGCCAGAAGAACCGGTCGTTCAGACGGGAGCCGTGCAGCCGGTGAGGCAGGAGGGGTGGGGAAGGAGACGGGTTAAATCTAGCTTTAGAAGGCACCTCGGCATTCTTTCCTGCAGTGGGGTTACTGGCTGGGGGAGGAGATGGGAGGAAAGGCTCTCTCCAAGAAGCCCAAGCGACTTTATGGTGACTCACAGACACATCCAGCAGAGGGACAGCAGCACCCGAAAGACTTGCTTATTTACCCAGCAGTCAAAAGGCCAGCAGGCCTGGAGGAGGAGAAAACGTCCTGTCCCTTTAATAGAGGATTAAGGCGTAGAAATGGGCAACTGAAACGTTTCATGGCATGGAAGTAAATGACATCAGCTGGTGAGTAACATCCCGTTGACCCTCTATTAAAAGGGACAGGACGCTTTTCCTCCAGGCAGTTGGCAAGCCTAGCCTTCTGGCTACTGTGATGCTGTTGTTGGACCTGTTGGCGGCGTTCGACACGGCCGACCATCAGCTACTGATCCACTGCCTCACCGACTCTGGAGTACAGGGGCTTGCCTTGCAATGGCTCTCATCCTTCCATCAGCTGTCCCAAAGGCACCCACCGATTTGTGGAGTGCCTCAAGGGGCGGTGCTTTCCCCAATGCTGTTCAACATCTATGTGCGCCCCCTTGCCCAGATTGCCTGGAGGCATGGGCTGGGCTGTCACCAATATGCACACGACACCCAGCTCTATCTGTTGTTGGGCAGCCAGTCTGACTCTACGCTGGAAGACCTGGACCGGGCATTACAAGCTGTGTCTGGCTGGCTTAGACTGAGCCAACTGAAACTATATCTGACGAAGACGGAAGTCCCTGTGCCTAAGCCAGAGTGGCCTGACGGTAGGGATCCCATTCCCGACCTTCGATGGGGCACAGCTGGTGCCAGCGCTGGAGGTTAGAAATTTGGAAGTGCTTTTGGACGCCTCTTTAACAATGGAGGCCCAGGTAGCAGCCACTGCCAGGTCGACCTTTTATCACCTTTGGCTGGTCAGGCAGTTGGTTCCCTTCCTCGAACACAACGACTTGGCAACAGTGATCCATGTGATGGTCACCTCAAGATTAGATTATTGTAGCGCTCTCTACATGGGGCTGCCCTTGTCCCAAATCCGGAAGCTACAGCTAGTGTAAAATGTTGCGGCCAGGCCGCTGATGGGTCTCTCTATGTGGGAGCATTTCCAGCCTGTGATAAAGGCATTGCACTGGCTGCCGATAGCATACTGGATTCGCTTCAAGGTGCTGTTTTTGACCTTTAAAGCCCTTTATGGTCAGGGTCCAGCAAACTAAGGGACCGCCTTTCCCCATACGTTCCCCAGAGACTAGGCTTCCCAAGTCCCCCCGGGGGGCGGATCGGGCCCCGGGGGGAACTCCACCCCGACGCGCACGTCGCCCGGAAGTGACGTGGGCACGCTGGGCATGCTGGGGGCGGGGCCACGACCATCTGAGGGAAAACGTCATGGCCCCGCCCCCAGCGTGCCCGGCGTGCCCGCATCACTTCCGGGCGACGTGGATGCGGCGCGCGCTCCAGCCACCAGCCGGGAGTCCCCGCTGTGGCTGAATTCACACTTGGCAACCCTACCAGAGACCCAAAATCGGCCGCCCTCCCAGGCCCCAAAGATGCCAGGCTGGTGATAACCAGGGCCAGGGCCTTCTCAGTGGTGGCTCCACACTGGTGGAACTAGCTCCCGGAAGAGATCAGGGCCCTGCAGGACCTCTTACAGTTCTGCAGGGCCTGCGAGATGGAGCTCTTCCACCAGGCCTTTGATTAGGAGCCGCAGTAAACATCTGAGAAGTGACCCTGTGGCCTGACCCACAACTTACAGCCTGGGTCCACCGCACATACAAACGGATCAACTGAGCTGGTGTAAGAATGCCATCATGACTATCACCTAAGCAACGCTGTTTAATCTGAAATTTCTGATCTCGCACTTTATTTGAACCCTGTTCCAGCACTTTCAGGTATTAATCTTGTTATGGTGTTTCATGACTGATTTTAATTGTGTTCATATGTGTGTTTTTATGTAAGCCACCCTGAGCCTGCTTTGGCGGGGAGGGCGGGGTACACATTGAATAAAAAGATAAATAAATAATGAATACCCCAAATGACCTCTGTGGTGCCACCTCTTTCAGTGTATTCTATCTTTATCTCACCCTTGCTCAAATGAACTGTTGCATGGTCCCCGCTTTCATTTTCAATTGGTCCTCCTCAGGGCTTTTTTGGTAGAAAAAGCCCAGCAGGAACTTATTCGCATAATAGGCCACACCCATCAGCAGAAATGTATTAGCACATTAGGCCACACCCCTGCCCGCATAGTTAATTAGCATATTAGGCCACACCCCATACCTTCCCTTGGCTTGCCCGGGCAAGCACCCCCTTGAAGGGAAGGGAAGGCCAGGAAAGGCATTTAAATGCCTCCCCGATCCTTCCAGGGGGGGCCCTGGCCTGCCCGCCTCAGAGTCGCCGGGGGGGTGTGTGTCGCTCTCCAGGCCTTCCCTCTGTAACCACACACACACAGAGGTTTTGGCTGTAGTGGGCGTGGCCAACTCTGAAGCCAGCCAGAACGCCGTTCCTGTGCGTTCCTGCCCAAAAATAGCCCTGGTCGTCCTCCTAATTTTTTCTTCAAAGCAACCCTCTGAGGTAGACCAGGCTGGAAAAGGGTGGCTGGCCTATAGGTCCATCCTGTTCAGTTCTGGCTACCACAACTGGCAGTGGCTTAGTGGCCATCCCAGATCTCAGACAGATGGAGTCCTCCCCAGCCCATTTCCCCACCAAGCAGCCACCCAGTACAGCTCTGCACGCGCACGCGCACACCAGTCTGCAAGGAATCACAGTGCACATTCTCGACAGGAAAGAAGGAAAATGCCTAGCTCCTTATTCAGCCACATTACATAGGGTTGCCAGCCTCCAGGTGGTGCCTGGAGATCTGGAATTACCACTGAACTCTAGGCAACAGAGATCAGTTCCCCTGGTGAAAATGGCTGCTTTTGAGGGTGGACTATATGGCATTATACCCTCCTGTGGTCTCTCCCTCCCCCAAACCCCACCTTTTCCAGGTTCCACCCCCAAATCTCCAGGGATTTCTCAGCCTGGGGTTGGCAACCCTACAGTCAGTCTAACAGCACACACACACACACATCATGTATTTTCCCCACCATGCTTAATATGTCCAGTTGCACATTAAAATAAATTCTGAAGTTCAGTCTGGCTTATAAAACATTTATCTTGCCCTGACCTTGATAGCCCAGGCAAACCCGATCTCGTCAGGTCTTAGAAGCTAAGCAGCGTCAACTCTGGCAAAGTACTTGGATGGGAGACCTCCTTGGAATACCAGAGGCAGGAGGCGGGGGCAGGCTTTATTTAGCCACCTCTCTGAATACCCTGACCCAGTAGGTGTCAGTCACGAGAGGTTGCCATGACTTCCAGGTGCACACACACATGCACGTATAAAAATACACACACACAAAGTTATCTTCTGTTGTGTGGGGGGCTGAGCTCCTAGCACCTTTTCATGCTAGAACAAACTGCAGGATCAGAGGGCCGATGCCTTTTGTAATTGCTTCAGAAACGGTGGAAGGGCAAACGGCAAGCCCTCCCCCAAGCAAGCCCCCAGACAAATCAGAGAACACAAGCATCTGACAATAACCAGGTCTCAGTATTATTCCTCAGAGCTTTGGGCGGGCATACCTGGTCCACAGGCCTGTTGCCTTGTTCAGAACTGCTCAGTGCCTAGAACCGTCAGCTGGAGACAGAACAAGGCAACAGGCCTGTGGACCAGGTATGCCCGCCCAAGGCCCAAACCCTTTGTTTCTTCACTGCAATAAACAGGGTGGAAGGGGTGTGTGTGTTAATCTGACTATTGTTTACAGCAGTGCCCCCCAGTAAGGTGCCCACAGACATCATGATATCACTTTTGGGTCTGCTGGGAGCACCCATCCAGAAAGAGCTGCTGTGACTGGGCCCAGTCACCCATAGCAGCCATTTTTTTGGTGGCACCTGCTACTTGTTCTGAAAACTCCAGAAGGGCCCTTGGGTTCAGCAAGGTTAGAGGGATGTTGCATCGCCCACCAATTTGACTCACCTTCTGTTCGGCGATTGCAATCAGCACCATCGAATGTTCGAGGAGCAGTCGAGGGTGTTTGCCGACGTTCAGTCATGCAAAAAAGACGAGGGACACGTGAGGAATCATGCCCACACTAGCACTCTTCCGCAGCTCCCCCACCCTGTCCACCACGACCATCACCTTCCCATTTGCTCCAGGTGGTCAGCCGTGTTCGTCTGAAGCAGTAGAACAAAATTAGAGTCCAGGGGCACCTTGAATAAACCTTTGTTGGTCTTGAGCCAGTTTGGTGTAGTGGTTAGGAGCGTGGACTCTAATCTGGGAGAACCGGGTTTGATTCCCCACTCCTCCACTTGCACCTGCTGATGTGATCTTGGGTCAGTCACAAGCTCTGGCACAGCTGTCCTTGAAAAAGAGCAGTTTCTGTCAGAGCTCTCTCAGCCCCACCCACCTCACAGGGTGTCTGTTGTGGGGAGGGGAAGGGAAAGGAGTTTGTAAGCCGCTCTTAGACTCCAAGTGAAGGGCGGGGTATAAATCCAATCTCCTCCTCCTCCTCCTCCTCTTCTTCTTCCTCTTCTTCCTCTTCTTCTTCCTCAAGGTGCCATGGGACTCTAAATTTGTTCTTCCCATTTGCTGTTTGCCACATCATAAGAACATAACATAAGAACATAAGAGACGCCAATGTTGGATCAGGCCAAAGGCCCATCCAGTCCAACACTCTGTGTCACACAGTGGCCAGAAATACCAGTGCCATCAGGAGGTCCACCAGTGGGGCCAGGACACTAGAAGCCCTCCCACTGTTGACCCCCCCAAGCACCAAGAAGACAGAGCATCACTTGCCCCAGAGCCACATCCTTCAGACTCAAACCATTCACACTTCATGGCTAGTGACTTACAGCTGCAACATGTCCCGTTGTGTCCTTTACTATTGTCTGACTCAATGATCATTCAAGGCTAAGGAAGGCAAATTGTTCAAATTATTAATTCACGCATGTCCATTTTCATACTTTCTCATGGGGAAAGTAGGGGTTTTATTCATACAAATCCCACCTAATTATTGTAGTCAACACTTGTTTAACAAAAGTGGGGTCTCAGAGCTATAGGGTTTGTTTTTCCATAGTATTCTTGGACCACCATGCCTGTATAACCTAGTGCGGGATAGCTAGAAGACCCCGGAAAAGATCACAAAAAGATCTGGAGCTCATCCTTAGTCCACGTTCTGTTTCTAGGACAGAATAGATTTTGGTAATATTCAGAAGAGGTGGGGGAAGTAGCTCAGGACAGGGGTCGTTTCGTAGAAAAAGAGCTAGGGGAACTCATTAGAATAACTCATTAGCATATGCCACACACCCTGACATCACCGGAAGTGTGTCATAAGGCCACACCCCCTGACATCACCGGAAGTGTGTCATAAGGCCACACACACCGCCCCTAACGGTCCCGGCGGTGGACCTGCAAGGCCGGCGGGAGTGCAAGGAAGCCCCGCAAAGGCCCTCCCTGGCCCCAGGCAGGCAGGGGTGGGGAGAGGCAGGGAGGAAGCAACTTACCCTCCCTCTTCTCCTGCCTCCTCCTGGCTGAATGAGGGCCGGAAGCGGGGCTGCCGGAAGCAGGGAACTGTACCTCACCTGGAGGAACTGGGATCCCCCGCGATCCCCCCCCCCGAAATGACCTCTGGCTCAGGATATATTTCATTGCTCGAAAGTAGCTTTCATTAGAGAAAGGGTTGGTGACCCCTGACAGAGTGGCTAATAGCAAGGGCAGATAAACTGTTCCGGTCAGGAAGAACTCACTCACGTGCTGCTTTAATAAGAGTTGTAGTTATTGCGGGGGAGCCTATTGTTCCTTCAGCATCTGCATGACTGTCATCCTGCATCATGACAAAGAGCTGTTCAGAGTGGCTGCTATTTGCGCATGAAACACTCAAGGTAGCGTACAACGCAACACACAAGAAAGCCCATAGAGGCAGCTACTGCACAGGCACAAAGCTGCTGGAGACGATGCTTGATTCAAACTCTGAACACAAACATTGAAGCCACGTGGTGAGGGACCCACTCAAGTCACCACGTAAGTGAACAGTTCCACCGTGACAAATTCAAATGTCTCCTGGATTCATTTCAAAATTCTCAGCATCTCTGATCACTGAAGATATTACAGGGGTGGGAGTAGATCTTGTCCTTCCCCAAACAAAATCATGCAATGGCCTAATCCTGTAATGGTCTCATTTGAAAATAATAAATCTCTATACAAAATGAGAACTGGAAACCTACAAAGCACAGTAGGGGAACCAATAATTGTTCATAATCATTCCATACAGGAACAGCGTGAGCTGGGTTCAGACAGCATTAGACACCAGAACCTATTTTTACTACCATTCCAGACTCAACTCTGGAATGTATGCCATTTTTCCCTTCACCATCTGGGGCCCACAGCTAGGATTATTAGATGTGGGAGCCTCTGGATCAGAGGGGCAGACTTGTGACCCAGTAATCCTGTTTTTGTCTGCCCAGGGATCCTGTTTTCATCCTGCCCCCAGAAGGTTTGTCATCTCTCCTGGGAAAGAGGATGGGGCATGGAGAAGGGAGGAACTCTGGCTGCTTCTCATTTGCATATGTTATTTAACTTAATTGTGTGCAAAACGAATCGCTGCCCTTTGATTAACATTGAGGCTTAGCAAGGGGAAACAAAGAAGAAAACCCCACCCCGGCAGTAGGGAAAGGGAACAGGCCAAGAGGATCGTGCTTTAGGCTTTGGCAGCTCAGACCAGTTGATGACATCACATCCTCCACAACGAAGGGACCCATACAGGCGATCTGGCTTGGCAAAGATCAAGGTGTAACGGTTGCTCTCTGATGACCAGCCTCAAACAGATCTGGAAAGCACTCAGACAGAATATTATGCTGGAGGAGCACCAGTTTGGATTTCAGTTGTGTATCATAGTTTATTTCCACTTTTATTCATGTTGTGTATTGAGCCTGAGCCATCCCTGAATGTGGACCTTGAACTGGGAGAGCTCGCTCCCCAAGAACAATAGCTGACCAGGATCCTGGAATTGGCCAATAGATAAGTAAAGGTAAAGGTAAAGGTTCCCTTGCTCGAAAGCCAGTCAAATCCGACTCTAGGGTTGCGGTGCTCATCTCCATTTCCAAGCCGAAGAGCCAGCGCTGTCCGAAGACGTTTCCGTGGTCATGTGGCCGGCATGACTAAACACCAAGGCGCACGGAACGCTGTTCCCTTCCCACCGAAGTGGTCCCTATTTATCTACTTGCAATTTCTTGCTTTCGAACCGCTAGGTTGGCAGGAGCTGGAACTAGAGACGGGAGCTCACTCCATCATGTGGCACCCGGGTCTCGAACTGCTGAACTACCGACCTTCCACAGCCTGCAGTTCAGCGTCTTAACCACTTGAGCCACCGCAGCTCCCGTCAATAGATAAGTAATGTAATGTAAATAGCCTATCCTTGGGAGTGGGTGTGTTTGGGGTGTGGTGTTTGCATGCTTTATAAGCAGGGCTCAAACCCTGCTAGATGTCCTTGTTGTGTTCCTGAAATCACTAAATAAACTTGAGCCGATCACTGCAATGCGTCCAGAACCCAGTATGTAACCATTTATTTTCAACACTGATCTCCCACCCACCTTCCTTTTCTGATGAGCACCACCAAGGCAGTGAAGGGCCACCAAAGAATTCAGACATGAGAGTGGGAGTTGGATTTCAACACGAGAGTGGGAGAAAGGAGATTTCATTAGTGGAGCAAGATTCTCAGGCAAGGTTAAATTACTTAATAAAATTTGCAGGCACAAGGCTTCGAGATGGTCTCTAGATTGGGTAACTTCAAAAAAGGAAGGAGAGGTCTCTCAATAGGTATGAATCATGGCAGTTCAGCAGAACCACTAGATTCAGAGATGTCCTGTCTCCGATTGCCAGGTGATGGTGGGGGAAAGGGTAGAAGAGGGCCTTCATGCCCTGCTTGTGGCCTTCACGGCTGCATTTGGATGGCCGTGGTGGTAAACGGGATGCTGAACAAGATGAAGGACTTAGTCTGACCCAGCACAGGGGTTCTCAACTTCCTTATAATGTAAAAGGATTAGATACATTTAGACGTTAGCCACGATAGCAAAGATCACACCTACACAAGGGTACAGAGGAAGTATCCCTCTCAGTTCCAGATATCCTTCAGGTGTGACTTGTGGGCTTCCCAGAAGCGTCTGGCTGGCCATTGCTGGAGACCGATGGACCAGTGGATTTGATCCACACTGGCCCTTCTTATGGTCCTCTTTTGGACAAAGGCTAAATTCTAAACTAACAAACAAGCAAGCAGAGTATTTTAAAGAGAATTTGTGGCTTTAATTCTAACTGCAAATCACTTGACTGGTTACAGGACTGGTACCATTGGCCACCCACCATACACTGTTACATTTAAAAAGTTAGTACCAGGGCTATTTTAGGGCAGGAACGCACAGGAATGGAGTTCCAGCTGGCTTCAGAGCTGGCCATGCCCACTACAGCCAAAACCTCTGCGTGCCTGGCTACAGGGGGAAGGCCTGGAGAGCGACCTCCACCCCCGACAACTCCGAGGTGGGCGGGCCAGGGGGGCCCTGGAAGGATCAGAGAGGCATTTAAATGCCTCCCTGTGCCTTCCCCAGCCTGTCCGAGGGCCAGCTTGTCCGGGCAAGGCAAGGGAAGGCAGGGGTGTGTGGCCTAATATGCTAATGAGCTGCACTGTCATGGGGTGTGGCCTAATATGCTAATGAGTTTCTGTTGTTGGGTGTGGCCTATTATGCTAATGCGTTCTTGCTGGGCTTTTCCTACCAAAAAAGCCCTGGTTAGTACATTTAGGATTTACGAATAGAATTACCCCAAAATGGTTATTCGGTAATCTTTGGTGGTCGTGGAAAGTGCTGTCAAGTCACAGCCAATTTATGGTGGCCCTGTAGGGTTTTCAAGGCAAGAGACACTTGGAGGTGGTTTTGCCATTGTCTGCCTCTGAGTACCAACCCTGGGCTTCTTTAGTGGCCTCCAAGTACTCACCAGGGTCAACTCTGCTTAGATTTCTAATAAGATTGGTCTAGCCTGGTCTCTAAAGGTTCCCTCTTAATCTGAGGCCCTAGACTGTTGTTTACTTAGTCTGTACTTACGTCCAGCTCTGTAGAGAGATTGTTGTTTTAAACAATTCAACAGGCATAACTGTCCCAGGGAGGATGCCGAGGACCAGGAAGAAGGACAGTCAGGCCTGAGAAGAAGGTATAAATGGCAGAGGCGGGAGGGAAAGCTTCCAAAGCTTTCAGCAAGTTCAGTTGGGAAAGGGATGTATCCAGTGCCTCGGTCTGGCAAATGCTGTTGGACCCACTTTTGAAAATGATCTCTGCAAACATGAGGACGAGGATTCAGGAATTTACTTGTCAGATTGGGGGGGGGGCAGGATTTGTCAGCAAAATAAAGGCTCATTTTTGATACATTTGTGATTAAATTGCCAAATAAATGATGTGTATGAAGAACTATAACTATGGCGGTAACCCAGAACAAATGGTCCCCTTTTTCAACAAAGAGACTTGAACAATTTAGAGAGGAACTGCTACAAGTCAATTCACAACTCCCTTCCCACTTCTCCATTACAGATAGATGGACTCCTGCCACACAAATAGGGCTGCCAGCTCTGGCTTGGGAAATACCTGGAGATTTTGGGAGTGGAGCCTGAGGAGGGCGGGGTTCGGAGCATAATGCCGTAGAGTCCAACTCCCAAAGGGGCCATTTTCTCCAAGTCACCCAGAGATCAGGTCTCTCTGTAGGGTTGAGAAACCGGGAGGGCGGACGTTCCCCCGCTAAAAGGGTCCCCAATCCACTGGTCCGGAAAAGGCCGGCAGGGGGAACCCCGCCCCCAAAGTGCCCAGTTCGGCACTTTCGTACCATAGAGTTTCCAGGCTGATTGCTAGAGCGTCAGCCGGCGACGTGCCCAACGTGATGACGTCACTTCCGGGTTATGTCATTGCGGCACGCGTGCGAAACTCACGGCCAGAGACCAACTCTCCCCCGCTATTACCGGTAAGTGACTTGGCAACCCTATCTCTCTGTCATCTGGAGATCAGTTGTAATAGCAGGAGATCTCCAGCTACCACCTGGAGACTGGCAACCCTAGTGGCTGGATATCTCCTAGAATTACAATACATCTCCAAGTTACAAAGATAAGTTCACTTGGAGAAAATGGCTGCTTTGGAAGGTGGAATCTGTGGTATTATACCCCACTGAAGTCCCTCCCCTCCCTAAACCCTGCCTTCCTCAGGCCTGGCCCCCAAAATCTCCAGGTATTTCCCAAAGTGGAACTGGCAATAGGGATGCCAGCCTCCTGGTGGGACTTGGGGATCCCCTGGAGTTACAGCTATTCTCCAGACTACACAGATCAGTTCCCCTGGAGAAAATGGCTGCTTTGGAGGGTGGACCCATTGTACCCCACTGAGGTCCCCGTCCTCCCCAGGTTCCACCCCCTAATCTCCAGGAGTTTCCCAACCTGGATCTGGCAAAAAAAAAAAAACATCCCCCACCGGTGTCCAGGAGGGCCTGGCAACCCTACACAGGCAGGGGTCATTTTGTAGAAAAAGGGGTGCAGGAGCTCATTAGTGTAACTGATTAGCATAACTTATTTGCATATGCCACACCCCCTGACATCACCAGAAGTGTGTCAGAAGGCAACACCCACCACTCAGGCTCCATTGGACTGTTTTTGATTGCTAGCTATTGGGGGGGGAGGTGCAGATCTGTCCTCGCAGAGGAGGGAGAGCTTGTACCTGAATAAAACCTGGTCTTAAAAGTGCCACTGGACTGTTTTGGACAGGGGGATCGGGGGAGCTCTGCAACTTACCTGGCTGCTTCTTGCTCTGACTGAGGGCTGCTGGGAGCAGGGGGTGGGGCTTGTTGCATGTGCCAGCCCCCTGGGCTCTTTACTGCCGGAGCTCCGCTCCTGTGCGCTCCTGCAGGAAATGAACCCTGTACACAGGTGTGTATGTCTCTGCATTCACTCAGTTCTGCATTCACTCAGTTCTGCATTCACTCTGTCAAAGGGATGTGAAAATGATTAAGGTATTTCCATGTGGCATAGAAAACTGGCACCTAGCAGTCCAAGAGAGACTCTGATCACTTAAAAATTCTGAATATGAAATAGCTATCGAAACATGGAATTAAAAATGGACTCCATAATGGTTGCTCACGATACCCAAATGTCTAATAGAGGGGATCCTCACAGTCAAAAACTCATGTCATCCATTTATAACATTTTAATCCTGCCCTTCCTTGGCAGAGCTTGGGATGGCGTACGCAATTCCCCCCTCCTCCATTTTACCTGCACAACTCCATGAGGCAGGTGAAACCAAGAGAGAGCAACCGGCTGGCCCAAAATCACCCAGCGAACACCCCTGGCCAAGTGGGGATTTGAACCAAGGTTTCCCCAGTCCCAGACTGATACCATGCATGCTCTTTCCCAAACAGGAATTTGCATCCACCCTTAAATCAGTCTTAGGATCCAGGGGAGACTCAAAGTTGCAGCATGGCTGTCTTAGGAGCCCACGCTCCTACTTTGGAAAATCTCACAGAATCTTTGGCAAGACCCTAGGGTGGCACGAGTCCTTTGGAATGAATTGCTGCAGGAACTCAGGAAAGCGTGGTCACTGGTACCAACATTTATTTCCAGAGGACCTGCAAAACAGCTTTTTTAAAGATGTGTTGTATTTATTCTGAATTTTTTAAATTTGTTTTGCCTGCTTGTAATTTTACTGATAAACTGTTTTCGTCATATGCTACCATAAGCAGGGGATCCATTTAAAGACAAATAAATAAGTAAATGAAACCTCTGTTTGCAGAATACAACTTCTATTTTCCTAATCGTTTTCCATGAACCACTACCACATCATTCCTTAGCTGTGTTTTCTTTTTCCTTAAATTAAAAACCTCCAAATATATGTGCCTTTACTGTAGAGTGACTGGCAAATTCATGACCACTGGAGCCCTTCTGTTCCATCTCACCCCGTCCCAGTTCCTCTTTTCTTGGGATCTAAGCAACGACCACCAACACCACCATGGGGAAACTCAGTTCAAATTTACCCAGGCTGACTCATCTTGAGCTGCTGCCTTGATAAATTTCAGATAGCAGCGATGGGGTCTGCCTGGAACCCCCACCACGGTAAATAATTCCACTGTTCTTCTAACCTTAATTTCCAAGAGTTTGGAATACACAGTTTCAGACTTCGTTATCTCACTCCCTGCAGGCATCTCCGCCAGAAAGACTTTCGGAAGGGCAAAGGATCAACCTCAAAAGCAAAAAAGTATGGGGGTTTTTAAGTCTGGGGAAAGACAAATAAAGAGAAACAATGACAGAGGTTTATAAAATTACACGTTATTGAGAAAGTGAGAACTTTTCCCTCTCGCTCTACCAGGACTTAGGGGCATCCAAAGAAACTGATGGGGCAGACTAGAAGGAAGTATTTATCACACAGCCAAAAATCAGTTAAAGGTAAAGGTTCCCTTGCTCGAAAGCCAGTCGAATCCGACTCTAGGGTTGCGGTGCTCATCTCCGTTTCAAAGCCGAAGAGCCAGCGCTGTCCGAAGACATATCCGTGGTCATGTGGCCGGCATGGCTAAACACCAAGGCACACAGAAGTAGTACCTATTTATCTACTTGCAATGTCTTGCTTTCGAACTGCTAGGTTTGCAGGAGCTGGAACTAGAGACGGGAGCTTACTCCGTCATGCGGCACCCTGGGTCTCGAACTGCTGAACTACTGACCTTCCACAGCCTGCAGTTCAGCATCTTAACCACTTGAGCCACCGCAGCTCTAAAAAATCAGTTAAAGGTAAAGGTTCCCTTGCTCGAAAGTCAGTTGAATCCGACTCTAGGGTTGCAGTGCTCATCTCCGTTTCAAAGCTGAAGAGCCAGCGCTGTCCGAAGACGTTTCCATGGTCATGTGACCGGCATGACTAAACACCAAGGTGCATGGAACCCTGTTACTTTCCCACCGAAGTGGTACCTATTTACCTACTTGCAATTTCTTGCTTTCGAACTGCTAGGTTGGCAGGAGCTGGAACTAGAGACGGGAGCTCACTCCGTTATGCGGCACCCAGATGTAAATGCTTAGGATCACACTAAACAATTTAGGGAACTCTATAGCCACAGAGCCCTGACCGCGATGGCTCATGCAAGCCTGACCTAAGCAGGGTCAGCCCTGGCTAATATTTGGATGGGAGACCACCAGGGAAGTCCAGGGTTGCTACGCAGAGGCAGGCAAGGGCAAACTAGCTCCTGAATGTGTCTTACCTTGAAAACCCTGCAGGATTGCCACGAGTTGGCTGTGACTTTCCACCACCACCACCACCACCGTTATAGAATCTGTGGAAGGCCCCTTGGATGGCATTAAAAAGGGATCTGACAAACTCAGGGACGGGTGGGTACATGAATGGCTGTTAATTATGATGGCTAAATAGAGACGCCATGTTCAGAAGCAGTATCTCCCTGAACACTAGGTGCTGGAGGAGGCCAATAGAGCAGGGGAGAGCAGGCCTCTCTGTTTCCTGGAGGAGGCATGGGGCTGAACCCGGCCTAGCTCCGTATTTCGTAGTCTATACTAAAGAATTTCAATATGAAATTATTAATATTTCCCAAAACTGTACACCACCAACAGTTATTCATGGGTCCCGGTTACATGGAGATTTTGCCGCGTGAGAAGCGCGACTGCCGGGCGGATTAAAAGGGCGCAATCATACAGCAACATCTGGCAAGCGTCGCGCACCCGTCTCCAACCCATAGCGTCCGGCCAAAGATGCAGAGTTAAAAAGTAGCTGGGAAAGTGTAGTCTTATCTGGAAAACGCGGGGCGCAGGCGGGCGTCTGATCGCGGGAGAGCTGGTATCCCGTCGCATCCGGCGCCCGTCTGTGTCCCACCAGATGTTTTCTTGTAAGCCCCCGTGGTATGCGCACAAACGCGATACTGCTTCGTTGCCACGCTTCGCCATCACCGCGTGATGGGCGGCTGACGGCCTGAGCATGGAGCCTGGGGGGAACGTTGGATCGTGATACCGCGCTTCATTTTGCTCTGGAGCAAAAAGCCTCACTTCCCCCCGGATTATCTCGCTCGTGTGACCAGGGCCCTGGTTATAGAACAGAATTGTCCTTCACTCGTAATAGTCGGAATTTCAGTCCAAGAAAGAGGACTCTGTAAGAGGAAAGGAAAGATGTCACAAACTCCTCCACTGAAACTATTGGAGTAAATATTTAATTTGTATGTGAAAGGAAATACTTCCTCCCCTTCTCTCTTTTCCTCACAGGTACCTTTATGAGGTAGGTTAGGCTAAGAAAGAGTGCCTGGCCCCACGTCATAGGGTGAGCTTCATGGATAAGTGGGGCTTGGAACTCTGGTCTCCCCAGCTTTAGACCAGCACTCTTGAGAACTACGCTTGCTCAGGTAGTAGAAGAACCTTGCCACCTTTGGGGAACCACTTTTTCTCCTGCTCCCACCTGTGCTTGCTTTCATGTGTACCCTTGGACGTGTGTGGACTCTCTAACATGGGTTCAGGATACTCACCCGGAACTCCAGACAATTTGGGAGGGAATAAGCTCCATGCCAGGGGGAAACCTCTTCCCACTTTCACAGCCTGGTGAGTTTGGAAATCTGACAGTTGCCGTTGTCAGGACCCAGAGCAAAACAACGAAGTACACACTTCCAAGAAGGTTTTACTTTTATTGAAAAGCCATAGATGCAGTAACATGAACACTGTTAGGAATGGCGGGCAACCTATGTGCATAATAGGATATAGGGAATTCGTATGCGCCCCCCCCCGCAATACCCAATTAGATGGGTTCCCGCGCAGGACTCAGGAAAGTTGCTAACGGTAGCAGAAGCTGGGAACCAGAACGATCCCACGGAAGGTAGACACCACACTCCTCCAGTACCTCTTTTACAGATAAGCAATGGTAAGCAATGAAGCACATGGAAAGGAATGCAAAACAATCAGAACATCTCTCCCCACTTATGGCAGCTTAGCTGACAGTCGTTTGGGGGAGAGGGGGAACAGAACATGTGGTTTTGTGAGCTGTACCTGGATAGTGATAAAGTGCCTCTAATTGTTGTTGTTCAGTCGCACAGTCGAGTCCGACTCTTTGCGACCCCATGGATCATCTCCCGCCAGGCCCTCCTGTCTTCTGCCGTCCTCTGAAGCTGGCTCAATTTCATGTTCGTTGCATCTATGACACTGTCTAACCATCTCATCCTTTGCCGCCCCCGTCTTCTTTGACCTTCAATCTTTCCCAGCATCAGGGTCTTCTCCAGTGAGGGCTCCCTTCTCATTTGGTGGCCAAAGTCTTTGAGCTTCAGTTTCATTATCTGGCCTTCCAGGGAACAGTCAGGGTTGATTTCTTTTAGGATGGACTGATTTGATCTTCTTGCAGTCCAAGGGACTCTTCTCCAGCACCATAGTTCAAAAGAATCTATTCTTCGGCGCTCGGCCTTCCTTATAGTCCAACTCTCGCAGCCATACATGACTATTGGGAATACCATTGCCTCTAATAGGGTACCATTAACCATGAAACAACCTTCCAAACTAAAGTTTAGATTTTATTTAGGGAAATATAGGGGCATGGGAATTGCAGAACATCAGGACAGTGAAACGGTTGTGTTCAGAAGGATGTGTGTCTGAAGAGTTAGACGAGACAGAGAGTGACGCCTCTGGCTGAATGAGAATTCTGTGCCATGGAAGAGCCACAAGGAATGGCGGGAGAGGGATTTAAAGAAGGGGAGAGGAGCGTTTACAAGAGAAAAGGAATGAATAGAGAGGAGTTTACCTGGCCTCAGTCTGCTGAGCTGGGTAGAGAAGGGGTTGAGAGCAAGAGCTTTAGGCAGAACTTCCAAAGGTCCCGAGGAAAAAAATAAAAAGGCAGTGAAGGGACATTCCTGTGTGACAAGGAACTGTTCCAAAGTCCCAGGGAAAGAAAACCAGAGTTGCCAGCCTCCGCACAAGCGGAAAGGACGAGACAGCACAGTTTTGGCTGGCAGAGCAGCGATAGTTTTAGGAGCCGGCACAAAGGAATATAAACGAAATAACTGTATCGTGCAGGAATTCATGGCGAGTCCAGGATGAAAATCTGTGGGTTTCCTGACTTTGGTGTGGGGGGCACAAAACGTGACTGCGTCCAGTCTTGGTGGATGAAGGGGCTGGCAGGGTGGAGGCTTCGCCCATACATGAGACAGGCTAGTAGGCTAGGAGACGCTCAGGCAAGGTTAGTCAAAGGAGATCAAACCTACCCAGCAGCTTTATAGTAATTAGATTTTGCACTCAGGAAGGCTTGCATTTGCTGATGAAATTACATTAGTGTTTGGCTTTGCAAAGCCCCTGTGGTGATGCCGATGTCCATCAGGGAATCAGACTCCTCCTGCCCAAGGTTTTGGCCACTCCTTAGGTTTTGGCCCAACCTTCTCCAAACAAAGGCATTGCTAGCTCCTAAAATGGGTTTCTTCACAGACACTCTTATCCACTGAAGGTCCCCCTCCCGCTCTTATCTTAACAAAAACAAGCAAGCAAACAAAACCAGCCCTGTGCCTCCCAGGAACTTGCTGAGCTGCTAGGAAGACAAACGGGATTGACTGGACTTCAGAACGTGACAGCCTGAGGGGCTTCAGTGATACTACCTGGCAGGCAAGAAGGGGCATGCCCCCCCCCCCCGTGGGGAATACTGGAGGGTCTGGCAGCCCTGAGGGGGCAGGAGCTCTGCTGTTACTCCAAAGTTCACGCCCCGGCACTAGAACGAGACTTCACTTGATTCTGGGTCTTATGAGGGCATCTACTTGACGACTGTCGGAAAGAAGGTACCGTACTGCAGTGGATGGAGCATTGATTCACTGCAGGGCTCTTCTTCTGTCCTTTGATGTGCAGCAGTTATGACTCCAGCTCTTCAGTGTATTTCACACTGATACTTGATTTCAGAAGTGCCACAGCTTGAACCTGTTCCAGAAGGTGACCCTATTTCTCATTATTCATTATAATTGTTAAAACAGTGGTAGCAACATGCGTGGGACTTCTTAAACAAAAACAGAGGCCCCTGAGCCAAGGAACTTGCTATCAGAAATTATATAGGTTGTCAGAGTAGGGTCTGGGAGACCCAGTTGCAAATCCCCACTCTGCTATGGAAGCTTGCTTCCTGAAAAGACAGTCACAAATCTCAGCCTAATTTATCTCACAGGATTGTTGTGTGGATAAAATGAATGGCATGAGAATGATGTAAGTTGCTTTGGGTTCCCAGTGTGGAGGAAAGCAGGGCATCAGGCGAAGGCTTATCACAGAATCACAGAATGTTAGAGTTGGAAGGGACCTTTCAGGTCATCTAGTCCAACCCCCTGCACTCTGCAGGAGCATAGCTGAAAGAGAGCCCTACATACCCACAACACAGGTTGAG
Source organism: Gekko japonicus (assembly GCF_001447785.1). NCBI lineage: Eukaryota > Metazoa > Chordata > Lepidosauria > Squamata > Gekkonidae > Gekko > Gekko japonicus. The sequence goes on along the minus strand of NW_015176517.1, from coordinate 67,661 downwards.
CCCGCCCGTGGGGAGGGCGGGGTAAAAAATGTCAAAAATAAAAAATAAATAAAATACCCGAATGATGGTCATCCAGCCTCCACTTGTAAATGCCCAGCGAAGGAACCTCCACCACCTCCCGAGGCAGTCTGTTCCACTGCTCAACCACTCTTACAGTTAGGAAGTTTCTCCTGATATTTAGCCGGCATCGACTCCCTTGTAATTTCCACCCATTAGATCTAGTCTTGCAATCCGGAGCAAGGGAAAATAGATCTGCTCCATCTTCTACATGACAGCCCTTCAAATACTTGTGCTGGAGAACAGTGCTGCCACTGGGGAAAGAGATCCACAGGATCTGACCCATTGCAACAATCCTGTCCGGTAGACTGCATCCTAATACTGTGGCTGGGAGACATCTGCAGGGGAAGCCAGTCTCCTTCATGCCCTATATGTGGAAGCAATGGGTTGGACAATGGGGAAGTGTAATGTATTCTGTGCTGCCTAGAATGCATTAAGATGGTTGTGAATCATCTCATAAGGAAGCAATGTTAAGCTTCGTCTTGAACAGGGATTGAAGTTCAAGACTACTGCGTCCAATCAGGTTCAAATGTGTATAAGCGGGAAAGACTCTGATTGGTCCTTATTGTCTCAACCTGATAGGTTGTTTAACTGTATAGTAGGCGTGGCTATATTAGCCGGGAATGTTTAAGAAGAAGAAGAAGAAGAAGAGATTGGATTTATACCCCGCCCTTCACTTGGAGTCTCAGAGCGGCTTACAAACTCCTTTCCCTTCCCCTCCCCACAACAGACACCCTGTGAGGTGGGTGGGGCTGAGAGAACTCTGACACAAACTGCTCTTTTTCAAGGACAGCTGTGCCAGAGCTTGTGGCTGACCCAAGGTCACATCAGCAGGTGCAAGTGGAGGAGTGGGGAACCAAACCCGGTTCTCCCAGATTAGAGTCCGCGCACTTAACCACTACACCAAATACCGAGCAGCTGCAATGGGAAGCTGTTCGGGCTATCAGAGAAGTTGTACCGTGTCAGAGAAGTTGATCGTCGAGCTGAAATAAACCTGAGTTTTGCTGAATCACTCTCTGGCTATTTTGTTAAGCACGGACTTAACAGGAAGGCATTCAGTACAAGCTCCAGATTGGGGGTGGGGGAGCTGAACAAGATGTCCCCCCACTAAGCCTGCCATCCCATTGTGTGTACAGGCTCACACACCTTATACGTTAGCTGTAAACAGGGCTTTTTTTGTAGAAAAAGGCCAGCAGGAACTCATTAGCATGATAGGCCACACCCAACAACAGAAACTTATTAGCATATTAGGCCACACCCCGACAGTACAGCA
>NW_015176517.1:65452-66201 GCF_001447785.1 Gekko japonicus | reverse complement strand
ATCTGCGAAAGGGGCGAGCGTTGTGGGGGCCCTACTCAAAACTGAACTGCACTCAAAACGTTTTTTATTTAAGGGTGGGGGAGGGGTGAGAGTCTTGAACAAAACAGTGTTAACAATAAAAAAAATGGAGTCGTCCCAAAGTCAAGGTGAAAGGAGAGGTGGGGGCCGCATTATATTTTTGATATCGGTTTTAAAAGTTCGACTTTTTTTTTCTGTTTTAGGCAAAATTTAATAGATTTTGGTGGGTCCTAAACATTTTGTGTGTTTTTTTTCCTGATGTGAGAAAAAAAATCTAAAACATTTTCTTTGACCCTAAAAGTACATTCCCCCCCCCTTTCTGGTTTTAAAACTTATTTACTTTTATTTTATTAAGAGAAACGAAAACATTTCCATGGGCATCTAAAGGTATTGTGTGCCCCAGGCACCGGGCCTACTGGATCAGTCAGCCCTGGGAAAGGTACGTCTTTATGGGCTTGGGGCTCTAACTCAAACCATACCGGGGAAGCCACGTTTCCTCACAGCAGGGGAGAAGTCCCATAAACGCTGTGGAAGAAAAGGCCCAGGCTAGAAGAGGGCTACTCTTCTTCCATCTGCCCAGCTTTAGCTTTCGCTGACAGGCAGCCTTTTCTGGAACCCCCCTGGCAAACCGGGGGGGTTGGCAACCCTAGCCTTTGAGCCCATGGTCAGGTCTGGAATTTTGCGAAGAGTTAATGGCTGCCACAAAATGGTACACAGGCAGGCACAAAATG
>NW_015176517.1:58436-65164 GCF_001447785.1 Gekko japonicus | reverse complement strand
AGGAGCCGGTGTTTCCCCTTTAAGAGCAGCCGCGTTTCCCTTTTAAGAGCACGAAGCCGGCATTTCCCTGCAAGCTTGCAGAGATCAGGCTTGGGAGGAAACACGGGTTCCACACCCTTAAAGGGAGAGAGATGGGTGGCTGTGGGTGTTGGGGATGGGGCTTCCCCCGCCGGCCATCTGGCCGGTGGCGGGTTGAACCCCCCAAAAAACAGGGGGGCCCTCGCAAACCGGGGGGTTTGGCAACCCTAGCCTTTGAGCCCATGGTCAGGTCTGGAATTTTGCGAAGAGTTAATGGCTGCCACAAAATGGTACACAGGCATGCACAAAATGGCTGCCATGTGAGCAAGGGAGCCAGCCAGAACATTTCTTTCCTGTCAGCTTTAGGCCACTCATGTGTTGGGAGGTTCTAAGCCAAACTCAGGAGGCCCAGGTCCTGGGCATTTCCCCTGTCCCACACCAGGGCTTCACAAGCTGGAAGGGGAGAAATAGGGCTAAATGGTGCCTTGTTGTTGCACCAGCAGGACAATGTCACTTGTGTGCAAAACCAATGTGCTTGTCCCCGCCTCCCAGTTCCTCTCAGGGGTTTGCCAGCTATGGCGGGCTGGCAACCATGTCCTACGATGGAGACAGTCTTGCCAAATGCAAACGTTGATGTCTTCTGAAGTGCCTCCTGCTACAGAGAGGAAGAAGAAAGCCAGGACTGTGTGTTTGCTTTGGGGGAGAGATGTTTTGGGAAGATGTGGATGCCGAGACATACACTGGCAAGGCATGGCACCCCTGGGCACCACACTGGAGACCCCTGTGTTCCACAAGCGGCAGAGTTGGGGCTTCTTCATTGTGGCCTGAAAAAAGCTCCCTCTCTGCCCTTTGTCCTGAACACCCAGCCTGATGCAGAGTTCTGGAGAATCCAAAATCTCGCTCACTGTTGGGCAGTACTTTGCTCAGCCCTAATAATGAGGCAGTCAAGAGGCACTGGGAGGGGGGCAGACTAAGATTTCCTCTGCCCCCTTCACCACCACTCTCAGACCCAAACCGAACATATGAAAGCCAATCACTTTACTCAGGGCTATTTTGGGGCAGGAACGCACAGGAACGGAGTTCCGGCTGGCTCCCGAGTTGGCCACGCCCAGCAGGAACTTATTAGCATAATAGGCCACGCCCAACAGCAGAACCTCATTAGGACTGGCTACATCAGGGGTGTGTGGCCTAACATGCAAAGGAGTTCCTGCTACAAAAAAAGCCCTGCGTTTGGACAACAAACAAGGTAAACAGAATAAGCAGCAAAAGGTAGGTGTGGCTGGATGACCACACTTCTGGTAACACATGGGTGCGGCCTAATATGCTAATGAGCTGTGCTGGCAGGGCGTGGCCTAATATGCTAATAAGTTCCTGCTGTTGGGTGTGGCCTATTATGCTAATGAGTTTCTGCTGGGCTTTTTCTACAAAAAGAGCCCTGATTTACTTGCGTTTAGCATGCCCCGGTTCTCTCCGTGTGGACCGTGTTCCCATCCTCCTCTATTCCACTCCTCATACTTACATCCACCCCTCCTTCCAAGGAGCTCACAATAGCACCTCTGACCATCCCCTCCCTATTTATTCGAACATCAGTCCTGTGAGGTCGGGAGGCTAGGAGATAATGAGTGGCTCCAAGCAGTGTTCCCTCCGAGCTGAGTTAGTGTGAGCTAGCTCACAGTTGTTTAGCCTCCAGCTCACAGATTTTTGTTTGGTGTAGTGGTTAAGTGCACGGCCTCTAATCTGGGAGTACCAGGTTTGATTCCTCAGTCCTCCACTTGCAGCTGCTGGATGACCTTGGGCAGGGGCAGATTAAGGCTCACTGGTGCCCTAAGCACTGACCAATCTTGGTGCCCCTCTCCTTTCCACACTGTTGACCTGTCTGACCGGATATACAATGCAGGTTGCAGCAATACAAAAATGTATTCGGATGATAACACAATATACTGTACAAACTAAGCTTTTCACCCTTTTCCCAACTTTGTGGTGCCCCCTTTGGCCCTGGTGCCCTGAGCACGTGCTTCGTCTGTTTAATGGTTAATCTGCTCCTGACCATGGGCAAGCCATAGTTCTGTCAGAGCTGTTCCTGAAAGAGCAGTTTCTGTCAGAGCTCTCTCAGCCCCACCTACCTCACAGGGTGTTTGTTGTGGGGAGGGGAAGGGAAAGGAGTTTGTAAGCCGCTCTGAGACTCCGAGTGAAGGGTGTATAAATCCAATCTCTTCCTCTTCTTCGCTCAGGAAGGAGGGCTCCAGAGCAAACTAATTTCTGCATTGGCCAAACGGCTCGCTCACAACTTTCATGCCAGTAGTTCACAAAGCAGAATTTTTGCTCACAAGACTCCACTGCTTAGAGGGAGCATTGGTCCCCAAGTCACTCTTCCTTCTCCCTTAAGAGGCCACATCTTGCCCGGTTCCCCACATCCTCCAGCCTCAGCAACCTTAAGGTATGACATCATTTTTTGTTTTGGGGATTTTTCTGTGGACCAACCTGGCTAGCAACAAGCCTTGCCCACAGCACGCGTGTGACCGCCTCACTCAGCCAGTAGTGCCAGGGTGAGAATTTTTCACCACATTTCCCACAATAATTTGAGGAAACAGTAGGAGTGAGACGCTCCTCACAATACAGATATCTTTTCAACCAAGTAATTGAACGCAATTGAGGGTGCATTCATGCCTCAGATTCATTCCTGAAGTAGCAGCAGAAATAAATTTGCTTTTGTGTCCATCCCACATTCTGGGTCCTGAGAAACCCGTACTTTTTTTTTTTATTTCTTTGCAAAAATATTTATTGTTTGCCCTTCTTCCCATAAGGGGACAATAATAATTATTATTGTATGGCAGTGTGTGTAGGATAGCCAGGAGATCCAAAGAGTGTCTGACAGCCAGATGTTCTAGCTCTTTTAGTGTTATGCACCACTAGGTGGTGAGCCAGATTTGTTTTTAAGGCAAGAGACATTTCAGGGGTGGTTTCGCCATTGCCTGCCTCTGTGTCATACTCCTGGTATTCCTTGGAGGTCATCCATCCTAATACTATCAAGGACCGAACATCCTTAGCTTCTGCAGAGCTGTTACGATAAGTACGATATACTGCACGCAGTTGGCATTTCAGTCTTTGGCATTCCTTGCCATACCATGGGTCTGTTTTCCAGGTAGAAGGACTAGGTTTAGCTGTTGATTGCTGTTTATAAAAATTAATTATAGCAGAAGTTAAGTTATTATAAATTTGGAGGGCCTCTGGAGAGCTGGTTTGGTGTAGTGGTTAAGTGTGCGGACTCTAATCTGGGAGAACCGGGTTTGATTCCCCACTCCTCCACTTGTACCTGGCTGGATGACCTTGGGCAAGCCATAGTTCTGATAAGAGCTGTTCTCGAAAAAGAGCAGTTCCTGTCAAGAGCTCTCTCTCAGCCCCACCTGCCTCACAGGGTCTCTGTCTGTTGTGGGGAGGGGAAGGGAGAGGAGTTTATAAGCTGCTCTGAGACACCTTTGGGTACTGAAGGGCGGGGTATAAATCCAATCTCTTTTTCTTCTTCTTCTTTTTAACTTTAACCAATTATTTATTTAGTTCCATTAATTCACTTGTTTGGAGCAACTGGTTGATACTCTCTTGAACTTCCTCTGACCACCTAATTCTTAGTGAAGCAGGAATATCAGTAGAGACAGGTGATGAATAACTGACAGCTTCGAGTTTTAGTGATGTAATCAGAGGGAAATGATCCACTATCTGAGCTCTCACCCACGAAAAAATCTGCAATAAATTTCCTCAGATTGGGAGAAACAATAACATAATCAATGACACTACAATCCAGTCTAGAGCTAAATGTGCACTCCCCCAACAAATCATGTGGTAAAGACCCTTTTAATATAAATCTATTAAAGGGGATGCAAAAGTTTGCCAAGAATACTCCTGCTGTATTGACATGGGAGTCTTTAGAGTTCCTATATGTAATCAGGCATTCAGGAAGAGAGTCATTAGGGTCAAAGCCCAGGGTTTTACATAAGGCATAATTATCCTTGAAGTCACCCATGATTATAAATTCAGTGGAGGGATATTCCCACTCTAAGTTCTCAATATATATGTTGAAATCGTTCCATTGTGCTGAAAGATCCCCCCTAGTTTAAAGAGGGGGGTAAATATACCTTAACCATTATGAATGGTAGGGCTAGCAATTTGACTAAGACTGCCTGGGCCAATGAAGAACAGGAGGTCAGAGGAACAGTTTCTGCTTTAATCTTACCAGAAATTAGGTAGCTTGATGGTTTTTATAATTGCAACTTTCTGTAAACTGGCCATGTTGCACCTTTTTTCTTTTCATGCCAATAAAGGCATTTGGCCTGGCCTGTCCTGGTCCGGATGCCATAAAGGGGCTTTCCCAGAAAGGGAGTTCAGGCAGCACACTAAAAAGAGGTCTGCCAAACCTGGGTGCAACCAACAGGTGCACTGTTCCCGATCTACCTGGGAGGGACAGTCTCTAATTTCTGGCACCTGTCTCTGGTAGGGTTCCCAGCCTCCGGGGGGTACTTTAGTCATCTCCTGCTCTTACAAGTGATCACCAGACAATCAAGATCTGCTCTGGTTAGACCTCACCTAGAGTCTTGTGTTCAGATTTGGGCAGACAAGCTGGAGCGTGTCCAGAGGAGGGCAAGGGAGATGGTGAGGGGTCTGGAGACCAAGTCCTATGAGGAAAGGCTGAAGGAACTGAGAAAGTTTAGCCTGGAGAGGAGACGACGGAGAGTCACGTGATCACCATCTTCAAGGACTGAAGAGCTGTCCTGTAGAGGGTGGTGTGGAGTTGTTTTCTGTTGCCCCAGAAGGTCGGACCAGAACCAACGGGTTGAAATTAAATCAGAAGAGTTTTCGGCTAAACATTAGGAAGAACCTCCTGACAGTTAGAACGGTTCCTCAGTGGGACAGGCTTCCTGGGGAGGTGGTGGGCTCTCCTCCTTTGGAGGTTTTCAGACAGAGGCTAGATGGCCCTCGGACAGCCACGCTGATTCGGTGAACTGAGGCAGATCATGAGAAGGGAGGGCAGGAAGGGTTGCCTCACTGCTTAGTTCTTGTGGCCCTTTTTGACATGCCCAGGAAAATGCTGATTGCCACTTTGGGGTCAGGAAGCAATCCTGGAGGTTTTTTGGTCATCTTCTGGGCGTGGAACAGGGGTCACTGTGGGTGTGTGTGGGGGGAGGTATTTGTGAATTTCCTGCATTGTGCAGGGGCTGGACTAGGTGACCCTGGAGGTCCCTTCCAACTCTATGATTCTAAGATCGGTTCCCCTGGAGAAGATGCCTGCTTTGGAGAGTGGACATTATACCCTGCCGAAGTCCCTCCCCTCCTCAAACCTCACCCTCCCCAGGCTCCACCCTCAAACCCTCTAGGTATTTCCCAGGCCAAAGCTGGCAACCCTCGTCTCTGGTACACTACTGCCCATTTCAGATGTTCTGATGGGTAAGTGGCAATCTCTACCCCGGGGCCAAGGTACACATTTACTGTAATGTAAGCAGATTCAGGTGGGTAGCCGTCTTGGTCTTCAGCAGCATAACAAAGTTTGAGTCCAGGGGCACCTTTAAGACCAACAAAGTTTAATTCTTCTGCCTGCACATGAAAGCTGATACCCAGAATAAAACTTTGTTGGTCTTAAAGGTGCCGTTGGACTCAAAAGTAATGTAGGCAGTCTCTGTGTGTGCGGATGTATGCATGCGCAGCTCTCCCTGTGCAGCTGGAAACCCTACATTTCCAGAAATAACCGTTAACTCCTCAGCCCTGGCTCTTGCAAACCGCCTGCAATAGCTTTGAGCTTTTACGTCCAAAACTGGGATTTGGCTTCAGAGACCAATGAGCCTCGCCTGCCTTGAAGAACCACCAGTTTATTTTATGCAGCGTTTCGTCTCTGCAGTTACAAGAAGCAGCGAGGGAGTAAAAGGAAATGGGGGGCTCACGCCCGTGTTCTGCTTTGGCCCACCAGCCATTCTAGCTGCTAACCTCTGTGTTGTGTCATGTGCCAGAGAAGTACAGCACAGGCTTGCCAAATCCAGGTCGGGAAATTCCTGGAGGTTTGGGGGCGGAGCCTGGGGAGGGGGGAATTTTGGGGAGGGGGCTCCGCAGGGATGTGATGCCAAAGAGTCCGCCCTCCGAAGCTTCACTCTCCTCCAAGGGGACTGACCGCTGTAGGCCGGAGATCAGTTGTAATTCCAGGAGAACTCCAGCCTCACCTGGGGGCTGGCAGCCCTACGGCGCGTGCTCTCTGACGAAAGGATCTCAGGCAGGGAGGCTGGGAAAGACGTTTGCTCAGGGCTGAACGCGGAGGATCCAGCACTGACCCTCCCAATGTCTTTTTCTGACCTTAAACAGCACTTGGGGACAGGGGTCATTTCATAGAAAAAGAGCTAGGGGAACTCATTAGCATAACTCATTACCATATGCCACACCCCCTGACATCAGGGGCCCGGCGGTAGACCTGCAAGGCCAGCGGGAGTGCGAGGAAGCCCCGCCAAGGCCCACCCTGGCCCCAGGCAGGCAGGGGTGGGGAGAGGCGGGGAGGAAGCAACTTACCCTCCCTCTTCTCCTGCCTCCTCCTGGCTGAATGAGGGCTGGAAGCGGAGCGGCCGGAAGCAGGGGGCGGGGCTTCGTCATGTGCCCCGCCCCCTGCACCTCACCCGGGGGAACTGTGTTCCCCCGCGTTCCCCCCCGAAATGACCTCTGCTTGGGGGGAGGTAGAAAAT
>NW_015176517.1:56482-58349 GCF_001447785.1 Gekko japonicus | reverse complement strand
TCTCGAGGACTTCTCTTGAGAGAACAGCTCTGAGGGAACTTGTGACTGTCCCAAGGTCACACCAGCAACTGCATGTGGAGGAGGAAGAAGAGATTAGATTTATACCCTGCCCTTCACTACCCGAAGGATTCTCAGAGCGGCTTTTACAATCAAACCTGGTTCTCCCAGATTAGACTCCATGGCCTAACCACTACACCAAACTGGCTCTTTCCTAGAGCTGCCAGGTCCCCTTGGGGGGAGGGGGTGCCTGCTCAAAGGGCCTCTGACCCACCATCCTGGATCCGGCCGGTGGGGGGAACCCCATGCCCGGAGTGCCCAGATAGGGCTGACGTGCTCGGCATGATGACGTCACCGGGTGATGTGGGTGACCCTGGATCTTTCTGCGGATTAAAGGAAAGTAGAATTTTGGCTCACAAGCAGTGTGTCCCTCTAAGCTGGGTTAGTGTGAGCTAGCTCACGGTTTTTTAGCCTCCGGCTCACACATTTTTGTCTTAGCTCAGGAAGGGATGGCTCCAGAGCAAACTAGTTTATGCAGCAGCCGAATCGCTTGCTCACAATTTCAATGCCAGTAGCTCACCAAGTAGAATTTTTGCTCACAAGACCCCACAGTTTAGAAGGAGCACTGATCTCTACCACTACCATTTGACCTACAAAGACTTCTCTCTTTGTGCAGAATCAAGCAAAACATTCATTGGGTGCAAAACACCAATGGTTTCACGGAAGCCACAGTGCCAGGGAAGCTGCAGGGCCCAAAGTGTGCTGTGTGGAACTATGACGACATCAGGGGTGTTGGATGACAATTCCTGGTAGTCGGGCATGTACACGCACGGAAATACCTGTGACATGGTGGGCCAAAGAGCCAATAGCCCAAATACAGACTAACTGGCAGGTATCAATCCAGAAGCTTTAAAAAAAATCACAAATACCTCAAGCAAGTTCACAGATGGTTTGACATACAGGTTGTCGGGTGGGGGGGGGTAGACATTGCATTCCCACCCGGGTGTAGAATTTTTTAATTGGCTCTGCTAACTAAACAGTGGCAGCCTGTCCATCCTTTTTTGTTTGTTTGTTTCTAATTGCAACAGTGGACCTACTTGCATAGGTGACATGATTTGAGGTGACATGATTGAGGTTTATAAGATCATGCATGGGATAGAGCAAGTAGAGAAAGAGGTACTTTTCTCCGTTTCTCACAATACAAGAACTCGTGGGCATGCCATGAAATTGCTGAGCAGTCAGGTTAGAACAGATAAAAGTGCCTTTTCACCCAAAGAGTGATTAACACATGGAATTCACTGCCACAGGAAGTGGTGGCGGCTACAAGCATGGACAGCTTCAAGAGGGAATTGGATAAACATATGGAGCAGAGGCCCATCGGTGGCTATTAGCCACAAGGTATAGGTAGGGGCTCTGGGGCAAGTGATGCTCTGTATTCTTGGTGCTTGGGGGGGTCAATAATGTGAGGGCTTCTAGTGTCCTGGCCCCACTGCTGGACCTCCTAATATCACCTGGTGTTTTTGGCCACTGTGTGACACAGAATGTTGGACTGGATGGGCCTTTGGTCTGATCCAACACTGGCTTCTCTTATGTTCCAGGTCTGCCAGTCCACAGAAGTCCATAGGTGGGGCTTGTGTCACTCCTACACCCTTGCACTTATATGTTCTACGCACCAGGCCATATACAAACCAGCTCACACGGTATAAAGGTAAAGGTTCCCTTGCTCGAAAGCCAGTCGAGTCCGACTCTAGGGTTGCGGTGCTCATCTCCGTTTCCAAGCCGAAGAGCCAGCGCTGTCCGAAGATGTTTCCGTGGTCATGTGGCCGGCATGACTAAACGTCGAGGCGCACGGAACGCTGTTACCTTCCCA
>NW_015176517.1:53915-56444 GCF_001447785.1 Gekko japonicus | reverse complement strand
TCCTTTCTGTTAAACCACTGGGATGATTCTATTCAAGACCATAAAAAAGAACTCACAGCAACTCTATTAGCAATAGCCCGCCTGGCCATTGCTGCAAACTGGAAATCTCCAGCAGCACCATCAGTGACAGACTGGCAGGACAAGCTTTGGGAACACCTTGTCATGGCAAAAATTGCTGATTTGCTCAGGTGTGCACAATCAAATACCCCACACCACTCCACATTTGTGTCAACTTGGTTCCCTGTAGTCTCCTACTTACAGATTTTAGATATTCTCCCCCCTAACCCTCTTTATCTGAAGTGGTTAACCTTGTAGGTTTCAACTTTTACCATTTAGATGACATTCTTGTAGATGGATGCACTGTATTATGCTGTATTGTACATTAATTTAAAATTAATAAAGATTTTTTTAAAAATGGATACTGATCCAAATTCCCCTCACATGGCTGCTTTTGAGCAAAAAAAAAAGTCACAGAGAAATGTTTTGATAAATTAAAAATACATTGAAAGATCCAGTCATGGATCACCCCCCTTAACACACTCTTTGGGTCTGGGAGAGAACAGACTTCTAGAACGGGGCTAGTTCAGGTGTTTTAATGTTTTTATGGTGCCACCCTGGGGGCTCTGATTGTGTGGAAAGGTAGCATAAAAATGGTTTAAAATAAAGGAACTAATAATTATCGGATAGCAGTGGGTGTAGTATAGCCAGGAGATCCAAAGATTGTCTGGCAGTCTGCAACCTCTAGCTCTTTTTGTGAGGAGTAAAGTTTCTGTGTTTTGACTGAAAGAACTGTGCCTGACCCACGGTCACCCAGCTGCCTTCATGTGCAGGAGTGGGGAACTGAACCTGGTTCTTAGTCTGTTAACCACGACACTAAACTGGCTCTCATAAAGGAACGAGTGGGCAGTATCATTTGGTGCTGAAAGTCCACTGAGTCCCCATAACGGAAATCCAACCCTGGATCTTTCTGCGGATTAAAGGACAGTTTGAGTAATCATGTCCCTACCAGTGTTCCCTCTAAGCTGGGTTAGTGTGAGCTAGCTCACGGTTTTTTAGCCTCCGGCTCACACATTTTTGTCTTAGCTCAGGAAGGGAGGGCTCCAGAGCAAACTAGTTTATGCAGCAGCCGAATCGCTTGCTCACAATTTCAATGCCAGTAGCTCACCAAGTAGAATTTTTGCTCACAAGACCCCACAGTTTAGAGGGAGCATTGATCTCTACCACTACCATTTGACCTACAATTTGTGCAGAATCAAGCAAAACATTTATTGGGTACAAAACACCAATGGTTTCACGGAAGCCACAGTGCCAGGGAAGCTGCAGGGCCCAAAGTGTGCTGTGTGGAACTATGACGACATCAGGGGTGTTGGATGACAATTCCTGGTAGTCGGGCATGTACACGCACAGAAATACCTGTCACATGGTGGGCCAAAGAGCCAATAGCCTAAATACAGACTAACTGGTAGGTATCAATCCAGAAGCTTTAAAAAAATTGCAAATGCCTCAAGCAAGTTCACAGATGGTTTGACATACAGGTTGTCGGGTGGGGGGGGGGGGGGAAGACATTGCATTCCCACCCGGGTACAGAATTTTTTAATTGGCTCTGCTAACTAAACAGAGGCAGCCTGTCCATCCTTTTTTGTTGTTGTTTCTAATTGCAACAGTGGACCTACCTGCACAGGTGACATGATTGAGGTGACATGATTGAGGTTTATAAGATCATGCATGGGATAGAGCAAGTAGAGAAAGAGGTACTTTTCTCCCTTTCTCACAATACAAAAACTCCTGGGCATGCCATGAAATTGCTGAGCAGTCAGGTTAGAATAGATAAAAGTGCCTTTTCACCCAAAGAGTGATTAACACATTCACTGTCACAGGAGGTGGTGGCAGCTACAAGCATGGGCGGCTTCAAGAGGGAATTAGATAAGCATATGGAGCAGGGGTCCATCGGTGGCTATTAGCCACAAGGTATAGATAGGGACTCCGGGGCAAGTGATGCTCTGTATTCTTGGTGCTTGGGGGGGGGTCAATAATGTGAGGGCTCCTAGTGTCCTGGCCCCACTGCTGGACCTCCTGATATCACCTGGTGTTTTTGGCCACTGTGTGACACAGAATGTTGGACTGGATGGGCCACTGGCCTGATCCAACACTGGCTTCTCTTATGTTCTAGGTCTGCCAGTCCACAGAGGTCCATAGGTGGGGCTTGTGTCACTCCTACACCTTTGCACTTATACGTTCTACGCACCAGGCCATATACAAACCAGCTCACACGATATAAAGGTAAAGGTTCCCTTGCTCGAAAGCCAGTCGAGTCCGACTCTAGGGTTGCGGTGCTCATCTCCGTTTCCAAGCCGAAGAGCCAGCGCTGTCCGAAGATGTTTCCGTGGTCATGTGGCCGGCATGACTAAACGTCGAGGCGCACGGAACGCTGTTACTTTCCCACCGAAGCGGTACCTATTTATCTACTTGCAATTTCTTGCTTTCGAACTGCTAGGTTGGCAGGAGCTGATATACCTAACAATAAAAAAT
>NW_015176517.1:50380-52844 GCF_001447785.1 Gekko japonicus | reverse complement strand
AGAGAGAGAGAGAGAGGAGGGATAGAAAGACTCTGCTCCAGCACGGCCCTCCTGTAACAGCACGGGGCACCCCATCAGTCTCCACCCACATTCAGACAGTTTCACAGGCAAGCTGTGGGGCTTGTCGACTGTGCACCCATAGATGACAGACAGGAAGACAGCTGTGCTCGCATGGCCCCGACTCTCTGGCTTCTTGCACTCGAGTCTCTAGCTGGACTCTCTCCGTTGGCCTGAGGACCCCCATCCACCCACCCACCCCAGCAACTGGAAACCTAGCATATGCAGGCACCCGCTTAGCTTTGATTCCCTCTTGCCTCCCTCCAGTAAGTCAAAAGAAAGAAGCTTCAACCAAGGAGGAGGTGACCAACGCCTTCCGCTGCAAGCAAAACAAAATACCCGGTTGGCCCTTAACAGTTTGCAGTACTCCCGGGACCATCTTTGCGCCCCCCCCCCAAGTCCAGCCTTCTAGGGGATTCGAGAAAAACAAAGACAAAAGCCACACACACCCTGAACAGTCTTCGTGCTACAAGCCTCGCCCCTCCGTTTAAAGCACTTGTATTTTCCCCGGAGCTGTCTACAGCAGGCCTTCCAAAATAAAACACAAGCGGCGAGAGGCTGAACATGCTGGGGATGAAGGAGAGTTCTGTACGGAGGTGGCAGCGAGGAACACGTTGCCGGATTGTCATGGTCCAAGGTCGCTTGGAGATCTTGCGTTTTAACGGGGTCCCCCCCATGCAAGATTCTCAACTGCTTCTTCCCCCCCTTGCCCCGCCCCATATGCTAACACAAGATAACCCACGGGAAAGAAGGGGCTGTGGGGTGGCAAGGTGTGGGGTAAGGGGGGAGGAGAGTGCCGACTGCAGCCCGCTTTCTCTGCGCCTCGTCCCCCAAACCGCCTCCTTAAGATGTGACGGGCTGGATGGGAAGCAAGCTGCCAAATTTGAAGTGCTGGATCACGGGAAACTTTTCCAGGCACTGGAAAGAAAGAGGGGGAAGACAGGGTTTAAAAACCAGCATTTAAAAAAACAGCATTGTTAGCTCCCCCCCCTTCCGTAATCAAACCCACCCCAGGGTGCTGTGAGCAGGAGGTGGGTCTTTGGTCCTCACCGCCAGATCCTCCCCTTCCCCAGTCTGGAATGCTGCAGAATTTACCCCACTTCGTCAGTGAAGCCATCAAGTGCTTTCACTTGGCCAAGAGGAAAGTCTTTGGCAAAGCGTCACCAACGCAAAGAAACCAGCAACCTGGGCACACGCTATGGATACGGCTGCGAAAAAAGTCCAGCTTCCTCGGAGTTCAAAAGAAAGATAAGCTGTTTGCACAGATTGGTCTGGTGGTGGACGGGGCAAAGGAGACAAAGAGGAGGAGCCCAAGCAAAGCTGCAGCTGGAAAGATCCAGATGAGGCCTTAAAAGGGATGCCGTCCAGAACAGGAATAATGCAGGATACAGAGGATGGAGAGGAAGGGAAGAGGTTGAGAAAGGGCAGCTCAGCCCTCTGGACTGCTCCTGAGCCAGCTCCCTGTACCCTCCCTTTTCTCCGGCTGTACAGTCATGACCAAAGCAACACAGACGTCAAGGCTCACCCTTCGATGTTTTGCATTGATGTACCCAGAGTAGCTCAGAGTCATTTTATTTCCGCCTCCCTATCAGTTCTTGTGCCCAACTCAAAGGGCTGGCGCTGACCTTGGCCTGAGGGCTTGTCTACACAAGACGCGTGATGCAAGCCGTCTGCTGACCCAGCTTGCCTCGCGTCACGTGTGCCTCTGGGGAACCCAAAAAAGCACTCCATTGCTCGCTGCAGCTCAGGAGCACCGCTCAAGGGGATGGGCGGCTTTGGCTTTTCCTCCCGCACCCGTTTCCGGAGTGGCAAAGGCCACAGGATGGCCATGTTTGCCCCCATCTGGTGACTGAGCCTGACCCGACTCACGCCGCGTCTCCTGCAGAGAAGCCCACGCCTCTGGGACATTAAGAGGGACAAAGGGTCCAAAATTATAGATCTGATCAATAGAATTCTTAATTGTGATCTTCCTAAAACCCCGGAATCTATTCTTTTACATTTTTGGCCGTCTTTACGGCTAACTAAATTAAAAATGGAGTTAGCTGCACTTTTATTAAGCGCTGCAAAAACTTTGATTGCACAATCCTGGAAACTTAACAAAGCTCCTACGATCCGCCAATGGGTTATTAAGGGATGGGATATAGCAGGTATGGATAAATTAGCATCGCAAATTTGGATGGCTGAAGTATTATCAAAGAAGAACATATCCTTGGAAAAATGGTTTCCCTTTTTTGATTTTGTTAATAATTCAGAAAACAAGAGTTGTCGCCTCCCTGAAAAATATATCGATATAATTTCGTATTAAACAAATTGTTGTTATTGCTAGTTATTATCATTGTTAATTTTGAGTGATTTCTATATTCTTACAATAATTCAATTGTATATCAAAACTTTATTTTGAAAAAAT
>NW_015176517.1:39503-50141 GCF_001447785.1 Gekko japonicus | reverse complement strand
TATCATATTATGAAAAAAAAAAAGAGGGACGAAGGGCAGTCTCCCCCAGGGGACACCAGGTGATGTGGGATGCCTGAGCCCCCCACATCAATGGGGCTAGTGGGAGAAAAGGCAGTCGTTCATGGTCCTTCTGCCGTGCGGGGAATAAGACCTCACAGTGAGCCCTGCGTCCTTGGCCTCTCTGCTCGAGTGGACCTTTGCGTTGGGTGCACGGTTCACGGTTGTAAGCCACCACGGGTTGAGACGCAGAATGCAAAAACCAAACAATAAATATTCTAAAAGAAAACGTGTGCCTATTCACTCACCTCAGCTTTATACATGCGGATGAGGCCCTGGTTGACTTTGGACCAGGAAGGGACTGCGCTGATGTTCCACAACTGGTTGGAGTGTTCCGCAAATGGGCCTGTCTTCATCTGGAAGGCAGAAGGGAAGGACGCACATTAGACAGCAGCACGTTGTGCAAAGAACAGGGGAAATGCTCGGGGCAGGACGCAGGGGAAATACTCCCCCCCCCCTTTCTGCTTCCAACTGAACTCCTCAGGGTGTAGAGAGCCAGTTTGGTGTCGTGGTTAAGTGTGCGGACTCTTATCTGGGAGAACCGGGTTTGATTCCCTTGCAGCTGCTGGATGACCTTGGGCAAGCCGTAGTTCTGGCAGAGCTGTCCCTGAAAAAGCAGTTCTTGAAATAGCTCTCTCAGCCCCACCTACCTCCCAGGGTGTCTGTTGTGGGGAGGGGGAGGGGAAGGAGATGGTAAGCCGCTCTGAGACTCCGAGTGAAGGGCGGGGTATAAATCCAATCTCTTCTTCTTCTTCAGGTGAGTATTTAGGACACTTTTTTGCCCTGCCCTTCCTCCAAGGAGTGCTGGACATGCACAGTTCCCTTCCCCATATTTATCCTCACAAGGGCCCTGTAAGGTCAGTTAAGAGTTGTGCTTGTGTGCATGTGAGCGAGAGACCGCATGGTATACTTCAGAGCAGACTGGAGTGGGGCTGAATCCACGCTTTCCCCTACCTAGCCTCAGGTGGGTAGCCATGTTGGTCTGATGCAAGAGAACGAAGTTTGAGTCCAGTGGCACCTTTAAGACCAACAAAGTTTAATTTGGGGTCTAAGTGTTGGTGTGCACCACACCGAGCATGTTCAGATATTATGGAGAGCACTGTGGGTGGGGCGGAGCTAAAAACACAGAGCCTGAGCTTCCAGCAGCGAGCAAAAGTGTTGCGGTTGGCCGCTCGAGAGATCCAGAGCAGGGCACCATTGTACCCTTGCACAGATGCTCAACGCGCTCCCCTACTGGGTCTTGCTGACATGACCAAAAATATAGACAGAGAATACCATCCCTGGGTGTTTTAGTTAGGCATCCTTAGGGATCTCCCCCCACTGCCAGGTCGGTCAGGGACTGGAACTTACAGCAGTCGGGGGTTGGGAGTGGGGCCCTCCAAGCCCCCGGAAGCCTCCCGACCCTGCCAGTTGTGCTACCATGCATCTCAGAATCTTCTACAATGCAGACTCCGTGGCAGGCGCTTAAGGGATCCTCTACAGACAAACATAACATGGAACATGGGCCCCAAAAGTGCGGCACTTGATAACGCGGGACAGAGACAGGGGATCATGGTGCAAAAACACACTGAGGGTTACAGAGCTTGCTTTTCTCCTAAACTCTGGACGACCTGTCCTTAAACTGCATTTGCTCCATGCTCTTTTCTTCGGGGGAGAAGGACAGTGTTTTTATTCTATTTTACACAGTCAAGAGACGAGTATACATTTACCCTGCCCATATATGGTTAAGACGCTGAACTGCAGGCTGTGGAAGGTCGGTAGTTCAGCAGTTCGAGACCCGAGTGTGCCGCATGACGGAGTGAGCTCCCGTCTCTAGTTCCAGCTCCTGCCAACCTAGCAGTTCGAAAGCAAGAAATTGCAAGTAGAGAAATAGGTACCACTTCGGTGGGAAGGTAACAGCGTTCCGTGTGCCTTGGTGTTTAGTCATGCCGGCCACATGACCACGGAAATGTCTCCGGACAGCGCTGGCTCTTCGGCATTGAAACAGAGATGAGCACCGCAACCCTAGAGTCGGACTCGACTGGCTTTCGAGCAAGGGAACCTTTACCTTTTACATATGCAAAATACGTTTTAAAAAACCCTGTACATGTTGAACCACTTTAGATGTTTGTGTGAATGAAGTTTATACGCTTAATGAATTGCATGTATTCACTACCACCCTCATCCTTCTGCTTCCTGTGATGATAAAGATTTGGTTGTGGAGAAAAGAAAATGGGGATGAGTACAGAGCTGGGTCACACAACACCCCCACCACACAAAGCAGCGCAAGACTCCACCCACATCCAACACATCAGCACTTGCAGGAATGTATACTGGCTTTTCATATGTACACCTCACAGCGCAATACCGTTTTGGGGCACCCACTGCAAACACGGCCCACAGAGAGTGAACGTTTGGTGTCCAAAGCAGAAGTAAAGCCTGAACACTTGGGGGGTGGGGTGGGGAGAAATCCATTTCAGAGACCAAGGTGGTGGTGGAGAAACAAAGTCTGGGCACACCGGAAGAAGTAAAACTCTGTTCTCAAAACCAGGGAAGAAACGCAGCTCAGCTTGCTGAGGGGAAGTTCCCATGACATCATAAACCACAAGGCGGAAGACCTGCTGAAGAGGAACTCTGGGAAAACAAGTCTCATTGGATGACCTGGCTAGAAGCTCATGAGTTAGAAAACAACTAGCTTGCTTCCTTCGCCTGTTCCTGTAGTAGGAACGCACACATCCACGGACACCCTGGAAAGCAAGAGGCCGAACAACATCTCCACTGGCACCTTTAAGACCAACAACGTTTAATTCTGGGTATAAGCTTTCACGTTGCATGCACACAAAAGCTTATGGCCAGAATTAAATGCTGTGGGTCTTAAAGGTGCTAACAGACTCAAACTTTCAGTGCTATGCCTGATGAAAAGCCAAGCGGGCACTTGAGCAAGATGGCTGCCCTTCTGCTGTACCCCAGTGGCCCCGATGCTTTGCAATTCAGGGGAGGGAGGGGAAGTCTCTTGTACAGGGGACAGTCTTCAACCCCTCTGGCTTCAGGCCGGCCTCATGTGTAGTGGGGGGGTCTTTAGCCTCCGGCTCACAGATTTTTGTCTTAGCTCAGGAAGGGATGGCTCCAGAGCAAACTGATTTATGCAGTAGCCAAACTGCTCGCTCACAACTTTAATGCCAGCGGCTCACAAAGTAGAATTTCTGCTCACAAGACTCCACAGCTTAGAGGGAACACTGCACACAACCGTAAGATTTCTTAGGTTATTAGGAGAGGAGCATCTGAATTGAAATGTCTCTTTTGAATTTTTTTTAAGAGGATGCTTTCAGACACAAAGAGGAGATCCCAGAAAGGCGCTGTGCAACTGACCCCAGAAGGATGCTAAGGTTTGTGTGTCCCCCTCACTATTTGCCACGCCAGCAACACGGGACCAGCATGGCCCGGCAGCTGCTAAGGCCCCCCACCACGGACTGCAGACATGGCCACCTGCCTTCTCCATCTGGGGGACATCGCAGAGGCCTCAGGGACGATGTCTGATTTCCCTTGGGAGGGGCAGCGGCAGAGAATCGCTCCTTCACTCTCTTTTGATCAATGCCGGCAAGAAGCAGCATAAAGGAACCGCACTCCCCTCTCTGGGGGTGTGTGCACATGCGTGCGTGCACGTGAGCAAGGAGAGGGCCGCTGGAGGTCACCTAGACCAGGGCCCTCTAAGAAGAAGAGAAGAGATTGCATTCATACCCCATGGCCCTTTACTGCCCAAAGGTGTCACAGAGCGGCTTACAGACTCCTTTCCCTCCTCCTCCCCACAACAGACACCCTGTGAGGTAGGTGGGGCGGAAAGAGCTCTTGACAGAAACTGCTCTTTTTCAAGAACAGCTCTTATCAGAACTATGGCTTGCCCAAGGTCATCCAGCAGGTGCAGTGCGCAGTTCGGCAGCCTCCCCCTCCCGAGCGTCCCTACCTCCCCGGCATCTGATCTTGCCAGGGAGCAACAGCGCGCGGTGCACGGGATCCGTGGGATCCCGCCCGCGCGTCTCTTTTTTGGTGCGGCTCTATTTAGCCGCACTTTGCCGGGTGTTTTCCTTGCCGTGTGGCAGGGGCCAACGTTAAGAGTCTGGACACCTTCAGTCTCTCAATAAACTTTTATTCCTCTGAATGACTGTTGTTGGGGACTGACTGCTCCAGGGTTCTGACAATTGCCTTAAGATCTGTGGAAGTTTCCCCCCATCCACTCTCTCCAGCTACCATCTGTTGCTCTTTTGCAGAATCAGATACCCAGTTTCAGAAACAGATGTGGCAATGCCAGAGGATGCATTTCGAATCAGGACTTGTCACAATACAAACCCACCGGTCGTTTCCCAGGATTCCCCCTAAAGTGGAAGGATACCCAAACCGATGTTCCCTCTAAGCTGAGTTAGTGTGAGCTAGCTCACGTTTTTTTAGCCTCCGGCTCACACATTTTTGTCTTAGCTCAGGAAGGAAAGCTCCACAGCAAACTACTTTGTGCAGTAGCCAAATCACCTGCTCACAACTTTAATGCCAGTAGCTCACAAAGTAGAATTTTTGCTCACAAGACTCCGCAGCTTAGAGGGAACACTGGCCACTCTGAACCACTACACCAAACTGGCTCTCAGATGGTTAGTCCTTAAGGACTCCTGCTTATTTCTGCTACAACAGACCGTTTGCCCTTCTGGAATGATGCAAGATAAATCCTTGTTTCCCTAGTGTGGATGAGGATGCGGCAGTGAAGAGCAATTTGGCTACCCTCATCCCAGCCCCACGTGGCCCTCCTCATCCACAGAAGGCTAGTCACGCTCGAGTTCCACTGCAGGCAATGGAGCAGGTTAGTCACACCTAGCCCACGCCTCTTCTACTTCAGTGGGACTTAGTGGCAACTATTAGCTGTCACAAAGCCCTTCCTGGCCTTGGACCCTCTGATCGGCAAGACCGCCTCTCCCCCTGTGCTCCACCAGGACAGGTGCCAAGCCACAAATGGACCAAATCAAAGACTGCCTCTGCACACACCCGGCCTCCTCTGCGGTGGCCCCCACCTTGTGGAACGGCCTGCACGGGGAGGTCAGGAAAACTCCCGCTTGCCCGGCTTTCCGCAAAGTATGCCAAACAGAACTATTCAAGATGCAGGCAATAGACTCACAGTGTATGAAATGACTCACAGAGTTACTTGGAAAAATTATTAGGAATTGTGGCCTGTATTACTGTGTAGTTTGCTAAAACTAGGATCCCACTACGCAATTTTTGTGCATCATTTAATGTGTCATGTAAATACTTCTGCTTTGCTTCGGTTCTGTTTTTAGACTTGTGGACGGTTCGGCAACCCTAACCCTATCCCATCGTTTACGGACTGTCCCGTCCTGTCGATTGTAGCAACTCCCTCCACACAATCCGCCTGGAGTCCCAGTAAGAAAGGCAGCCTATAAATAACTTTACAGTTGCCAAGGACTGGGTCGGAGAACACCTGGAGACTTTGGGGGTGGAGCCAGGAGAGGGCGGGGTTTTGGGGAGGGGAGGGGCCTCAGGATGGCGCAAGGCCACAAAGTCCACCCTCCAAAGCAGTCGTTTCCTCCAGGGGAATCTATCTTTGTCCGCTGGAGATCAGTTGTAAAAGCGGGATATCTCCAGGCCCCACCCTAAATAACACACACACACACACACACAAAATGTCCTTTGGACTAGAGAAGTCTTGGTGGCTGCTCCAAATTTAGGGGCCTCTGGAAGCTGCTCACGAGGCTGCAGGGTTTACAGTGCAATCCCACTGCACCCATCTACTTCTGCTGAAGTTAAGGTTGCTAGACCCTCCAGTGGAGGTGGGGGGTCCTCTGCCCCCAAGCCCCACCTCCACACTGCTGATCAGCTGGCTAGCGGGGAAACTTACCTCGAAAATGAGGGAGGCCCAGCCAACATGCGGCAACATGTCAACATTACTGCCCATGTGACCTGGAAGTTATCAGGTCAGGGACATGGGGGTGACACTCTGGTATTTGGGCAAAAACTCTATGATAGAAGCCAGATTTACCATAGAGTTTTTACCCAAATACCAGAGTGTTGCCTGACATTGCTGTGCGGTGATGTCACTTCCAGGTCACGTGGGCAGTGACGTAAGGCACATCGTTGCACGTCGACTGGGCCTCCCTCCTGCTTCCATTAAGTCCCCCCATCCCCTGCTGGTTACTAGGAGGGACCTGGCAACCAATATTCCCTCTAAGCTGTGGAGTCTTGTGAGCAAAAATTCTACTTTTTGAGCTCCTGGCATTAAAGTTGTGAGCGAGCGATTGGGCTACTGCATAAATTGGTTTGCTTTGAAGCCCTCCTTCCTGAGCCAAGACAAAAATGTGTGAGCCGAAGGCTAAAAAACTGTGAGCCAGCTCACACTAACTCAGCTTAGAGGGAACACTGCTTGGCAACCCTAGTCGAAGTCGGTGGATTTAGAAGGGCACAGCTCTGCACTGGAATGCACTGCCAGTTCAATGGATTGAGTTAAAACGTTTCTGATGGAAAAGATGGGCCCAGTTCAATGGGCAGCAGAGTTTTTGGACAGATGGTTACTAGTTTTGATACAAGTAATCTTTAAATAAAACTGTGGATAGCGGACAGTATTTCAGAGCAGGGAGAATGCCTCTCTGCTTGCGCAGGAGGGAATGCCTCTTCCAAGACACACGCACACACAGACACAGCTGTTTTCTTCCAGTCCGTCTAACTCTCTGCTTGGCAGGGGCGCTCCACGGTCTCCGGCAGAGAAGGGTCTCTCCCAGCCCTGCTCCCTTTAGCAGGAAATGCCAGTGAGTGAACTCGGGACCTCCCGCACACAACGCGCATGCTCTGCCACTGAGCGCCGACCCAAAACGAACCCCCTGGAAACAAAGAACGTGCTTTTCATCATCGTAAGGGTGGTTTCAGGCAATCGATCCCAAACTGATTTTAAGCAGGTGACTGTCCCAGCCACAAAGCCACTTCAAGGCGCGCTCGTGCATCAGACCTTGCAAGCTGGGCTTTCCTCTCCTGCTTGCTCCCGGCGCAGGCCCTCCAAAAACAGAACTGGGTGTCCACAAACACAAGTGCCTCCCCACTTCGGAATGAGAAGTTTTGGAAGGAGGCGCTTGGAATCATCCCATGCAAAGCCCTCACGGCGCTCCCTGCCCCCAGCTCCCTGCACCTCCACACCTGGTTCCACAAGGGTCCGTTTGGACACATGCGGCAGCGATCCCCACCTCTGAGGCTGGGCCTGCCGCAAATGGAACCGGCTCTCCCGGCCATCCCCGGCAGGGCCCAGGGGCTTTCATGTGGGCGGAGGGCTCCAGGCCTCAAAGGGGACGGCCACTTTGGCAGGCTGGCTCCGAAGACTTGAGGCTGGGAACCCAAACTGCACCCCGACCGACCGTGTGGGCACAGCTTTAATTCCAAACCAACATCTGCTCTAGCTGAAGCCCCTGCTATTGTTTAGAACTGGGGCGGAGGGGTGGGGGGGAGGAAAAGGGAGGAAAACCTTCGCTCATTCTAGCCACAAAGGGAGAAGAGAGAAGAAAGCAATGGAGCTGGAGAGAAAAGGCAGGAGAGGCACAGAGAGAGAGAGAGAGAGAGAGAGAGAGAGAGAGAGAGAGAGAGAGAGAGAGAGAGAGAGAGGGGGGGGCACAGAGACGCCAGGGGGTTTTTTTTTAGAGAGAGAGAGAGAGCTGCGGTCCCACAGTGACCCCAGGGGAACGGAGTGAGTCAGGGCAGCCATATTGAGCAGGAAATTACTCACAGACGTTGCGTTCCTGCTTCTCTGTTCCCAAGAGAATCAGCCTTTTGTAAATGGTTCCTCTGTCAGTGAAGAAAAAAAAAAAAAGACAAGAAAAGGAGGGGGGAGGGAAGGCAGCCCTGCAGAGCTGCTTCCTGTCAGTTCCTTCCCTTTCAGCTGAAATCCGAGTCCACCCTTCCAAAACCTCCAAATTTAGAAGACAGATTTAAACTGGGGGGGAGAAGCAGAGAAGAAAAATAAAAGGGGGGGGGGAGAATGGTTGCATTGCCTGCTCTTAGCTTTTGAAAGGAACACAAACCCAGCCTGGGTTTTTGTCATGCTCTGAAGTCACACGTGGTAAAAGGGCTGCTGGGGGCATTTCTGCCCCCAGATTCTAACGCCCCGTCTCCCGTGGACCCAGAGACGCCTCACGAGGGACTGACTCGCAGCACTTTCAGGCCCCGGCCTTTCAAAGAAGCGACAAGCCAGAGCCAAACCAGCTGGAAAGGGGAGGGGGGGTGGAATCAACTCTAGACAAAGGAACAAAGCGGGGCGAAGAGAAGTCGGTCTGTGTGGGAGTCTGTGGAAAAGATGGAATTTTGCAAGAACGCAGCCGCGGAGCCAAGCTCTCCTTTGCTAGAGACCCAGTGTGGTTCCCAAACTAACAACAATTAGATACAGTCATTTGAAGAAAAACGGAGCACTCTCTCTCAGGAACATGGGAATAAAGCACAGGAGCAAAAGAAATCACTGCAGCGGCTTGTACGCTTACAAAGATTGCAGCAAGTTGTATTTCCACTTTTTCTATAGCTGACTGGCTGAGTTTGGGAAGAGATGCATTCATCTGAATGTGCTTCTTCTCGGGTGGGACTGTGTAAATTGGGCTTTCCCCTTTTTGCTGGTGTTGTAATGCTCTGTTCTGTCACAAGGTGTCACTAAAGTGATAATGGCTGCAACTCGCACAAGAAATGGCACTGCAAGCTGCACACAGTGGCCAAGCTTAGCAAGGAAGAGAGTGACATCCATTGACAGAGCGAACGATGAAACAACTGCTCGTGGAGTATGAAGAAGCTCCAGAATGCAGCTATTACACACAAGTAAGCAACATTTCAAGGATGGGGTAGAACACAGATATACATTTAACCTTTTTTTTGTTTTTACACCAACAAAATGCCCATAATTCTGATAGGCAGAGTGTGTGTGGAGGCAAGGGGTAGAAACTACCCCTCAGTGGCGCAGTGCGCTTCCAGACCTCTGCTCACAAAGACATATGGTAGACCACGGGGTATCCATTCCTGGGATCGCTGCAAATGGTGAAATCCATAAATACTTTGAGGCAGGGTTCTGCTGCCTCCTAGTAGCAAACGTCCTACAAAATTTTATTGGTACAAAGATTATGAAGGTGGTATGGTGAGAGTATAGACAAACTAGAGACTGCATCACACAGACAGACTGTGGACCATAAGTCACAAATCCATAAATGGCAAGACTCTACTGTATTTTACCAGCCTGTCAATGAGAGGCAGGCTACCCAGTGTCACAGGTGGAGGGCAGATTTTGCTCTCACCATAACAAAGTTCAGTTGTCTGGAAAGAGAATCCCCACCCCTGCTTCTGTTACCACCGGTTCACCCTTTCATCAACCAGCAGTCAGTTCAGAACACACAACTGAAGTACCATTTAACGCAAAGCAGAATTGATGCTTGAAACTTGGGTTGATAACCTGGGTTGGACAAATTCACGGTCTGTCAATGGCTACTAGCCATGAAAACTCAATGAAACCTCCCGATTCAGAGGCAGCATACCCTTAAACTGCTGCTGAGGCCAAGCAATGGGGACTGCTACCGTTTTCAGGCTCTACTTGGAGGCTTTCTAGAAATATCTGTCTGGCCACCAGCAGAAGTGAAATTTGGACCAGGTGGCCTTTGGTCTGATCCTATATTCTAGCCTTTCCCTATAGAAATGAATTGCACCCATTTACTTAGTTGAAAAACGGGGAAAGGGTTCACTCTGCATAAATACATTTGGGGCAGAGGTTTACCCCATTCCCTGCCCCTAGGGACTGCAGTCACCTCTTATCTGGAAAGCCCCACCCCTTCATCTGCATAGCCCCACCCAGTTTTCTGTTTCTTGGTTATACCAAAGTGAAAAAGAATGTTAGAAATGTTTACAAGTGCAAATTTTCATCCTGCCCAACTGGGCTCCCCAAGGAAACTAATAGCAATGCTTATAAAATATAGTTCCCACACATTTAAAAGCTGGATGCTATCAGAGAGTTGGCACCCTGGGGCGTCTGCCCAAGCCAGAGATACTCAAGCTACCCACTCCCGCCTGGAACAGCTTCCTCCCGGGGTTCATTCAATGAGGCACAGAGTATGATCATTTCATGCTCGTTTCTACAACGCAGAAACTGGAAGAGCCTCAAGGAACATGACGGTGCTGCCCACCACTTCCTCTTCTGGGAGGATGTGTTCACGTGCATGAAGGGGCACTGTGCCCAGTGGGCAGAGGCCCGGGATGGCACCTTGCCCAGGTCCCCCCAAATCATGGGCCCAGCCCTGCCAATCAACAATATCAAATTTAAAACCACTAGGGAAAAACTGCAGCACAGAAGGGCAGCTGAGCCCGGCAGCATCCAATAGCCCAGCAGAACCGGGAAATCCGACACACTTCCTGAAAACGTCCACACTCTGAGCTTGGCGGGCCTCTTGGGGTAGGGGGTGGGGGGAGAAGGGAGAGCCCCTGTGTTCTTAAGCCCTGTAAAACAGCTCCACGTGGGTGGGAGGAGGGAGGGAGGGGAGGTCTGCAGGAAGTATTCTGTTTCAAAGAAGAGGGCGGGGTTTGCACACAGCGTGGAATCTGCAGGCT
>NW_015176517.1:19010-39461 GCF_001447785.1 Gekko japonicus | reverse complement strand
ACTCGGGCCTGGGAGAAGAGAGCTGCTGGCTGCAGCCAAAAACTCACTGGGTGGCCTGGGGCTAGGCATACGACTTGGTTTCCCCCTCCTTTTAAAAATAAAAATGAGGGGAGAAGTATCCACACAGAAGGTGCTGAAAGAACAAACAAGATGAGAATCAAAAAGCACTGTCAACTGTGGAACTGGGTGCATGTGTGTGGGCGGGGGAGTGTCCGTCTCTGCTCGGAGAACTTTACTTATTAGAATATTAAGGCAATATAGCCTAAAAAAACACTCCAGTTTGCATTTCATAATTTTCCAGTGACTCCATTTAAAAGGATTTACCTTCCCCACCACTGTAAAAGGCAACAAATATGGAATATATTTTAAATTTCCCCTTTAAGTTTCTCGCTTGTTTCCTTTCCTGATCTCAAGGCGTTCGAGGTGAGCACAGCCTTGATCTTCCATGACAATTTGAGGATTAGAGACTGAACCTGAAAGGTGAGGTTACGCTGAATCTGAAAGTCATTAATATGAAGATACGGCCACAAAACAATCCTTTAAAATAAAAAATGTAAATAAATCCAGAAAAAAAACTTGGTGTCCAGAAGGCGCAAGTTTCCTTATGTGACAGTGCTTAATGTAGTTTACTGGCCACTAGGTGGCGCTACAGGAGCTAACTTTGGAAATCCAAACTGCACTGCAACCTGAAATAAAATTTGGGAGGGAAAGTTATATGGCAAAACCCAAGACTAGTTTGGGGTGGGGAGGAGAAGGAAGCAGAAACATATGGGACTGCTTATAGCAGCCTATAAGAACATTCTGAGTACACCAGTGCTGTGCCTAACCCAATACCCTTTCCAGAGCGAGTACCTACATGCACTGTGTCTAAGAGGAGATTCGTATCATCGTCAGCTTGGCACTTCAAAGGGTAACAAGCAATTCAGCAGAGCAGTGGGGCCTCAGCTCGGCTGCACAGTTACCTAAACCGGGCCGCTCCAAGAAGTGACTCACCAATTCAAAATGTGGCCTGTCGGCCATGCTTTCATGGCTTGCCAGGGACTCGCCAAGCCCTGATTTTGCAGTCAGAGGTGGAGAGTCAAAACATAAGAACATAAGAGACGCCTATGTTGGATCAGGCCAAAGGCCCATCCAGTCCAACACTCTGTGTCACACAGTGTCCAGAAATACCAGTGCCATCAGGAGGTCCACCAGTGGGGCCAGGACATTAGAAGCCTTCGTAAGCCCCCCTGCGCAGACTGTATTTGGGTCCAGGGCTCACAGTCTGTGCAGGCATGACCCAGATTTCCTTTACTCGGAGTGATCCACTCAGAGGGTCAGGGGCGTCACCCTCCACTTGCCACAACGAGAAATCAACTTAGATGGAAGAGGAGGAAAACGTGATGTTGTCCGGGATATGACAAACACAGCACGCAAAGAACAGGCCAACAGTTATTGGAAACGATTTCCTGAGGGGTACTCTTGGTCGGTCTATTGCAGCAAAACAAATACCAAACAGGTGTCTTGTAGCACCCTAAAGACAAACAGATTTAGTGTGGCATCAGCTCTGTGGCTCCTTCCAGAAATCTGCCTGCATTTCCCAAGACCTGAATAAAGACCAGGCATTTTTCACCCACTGCTGGTGAGACCCAGCATCGCAGGACTACGGAGGCTGTGCTGTCACCGATGACCACTACTGCGAACGGACGCTGTGCTTCTCTTGACTACGTCTGAGTGTTCCATAACGTCACACTGTGTATTCTTGCATTTCATAGTCTTTCAAATCAGCTCTTTACAACTTTCCTCTCTATAATCACACGTACATGTGTATGTGAAGTGTTTGAGGAAGTAAGACTAGCCTACAAAAATGGATGTCACAATAAATCCTATGCTCTTTAAGGTGACCTGTGAGGCTCCTGTAGTGTTCCATAACGTCACACTGTGTATTCTTGCATTTCATAGTCTTTCAAATCAGCTCTTTACAACTTTCCTCTCTATAATCACACGTACATGTGTATGTGAAATTGCAAGTAGAGTAAGACTAGGCTACAAAAATGGATGTCACAATAAATCCTCTACTCTTTAAGGTGACCTGTGAGGCTCCTGTTAATTATGGGAAGGTAAACAGAGAGCTGCGGTGGCTCAAGTGGTTAAGATGCTGAACTGCGGGCTGTGGAAGGTCGGTAGTTCAGCAGTTCGAGACCCGAGTGTGCCGCATGACGGAGTGAGCTCCCGTCTCTAGTTCCAGCTCCTGCCAACCTAGCAGTTCGAAAGCAAGAAATTGCAAGTAGATAAATAGGTACAGAGAATAGACTGCAAAAACTTTCAGCAATAAAGCTATGATTTCTTCACATTAGCCTCTTCCCCCAACTGTACTCTCCCTTTATGCCAGGGGTGTTGAACTCATTTGTCATGAGGGCCAGATCTGACATAAATGAGACCTTGTTGGGCTGGGCCACGTGTGTCATAAAATGTAATGCCAGATAGCAGAGATATAAACTTTATAAAGGACACAGACAAACACAATTAAAGATTTTTTAAACTTTAAATAAGCAGGAACATTAAAACACTAGCACTCTTGTAATACTTTGTCTATTTAACAGTCTCTGATAACTTGACACCTCTTGCTCTGAATTATTCCATCAAAATGTCTGTGCTGTAGCAATCCTGAGTATGCTGTTCAGATGTGTTATCTGTAAGCTGCAAACCTACTTTTGATTTATTGACATTCATTATAGAAATCCCATGCGCAGTATTCTGAGGCTAGGACCCAGGGGAAAACATGAAATGGCTGGACATTGCGAGCTTTTGTACATAAATTGCTTCGTGTGCTAGTCAAGAACATGAGAAGGCATCCTGACAAGGACTGAGGTTTGTTTGTGTACAAAACTATAGTCTTCCCCAGAGAAATTACTACAACTCCCTACAAAGAAAATGTGCTGTGTGAACTTAGTCTGGACACACACTCTCAGCCTAATCCACCTCACTGGCTTGCTGTTATTCCTCCTCTAAAATAGTTCACATTGCTTTCTTACTGAGAAAGACTGAATCATGAGGCCATGAATACAGTGAAAAGGGGGCCAGTTGCACCAAGGAGAGCCCTGGCATAATGAGCCCAACAAAACACACACAGCATAAGGAGCCCAACAGAATACACACACACTGTAAGCAAGGCACACAAAAGTTCATACCTTAAACAAAACTTTGTTGGTCTTAAAGGTGCCTGGTATTTCTCCTGTGCAATTGAGGCAGCCCAGCAAAGCAAGCTCTCCCTCATTCGTTCCCTCCCTGCCTCAGCCAGTGGAAGGAAAGAAAGGCTTCCCTTTGTCTCCTGTATATGATTGAGGCAGCCTGGCCAGGAAACGAAACTCTGGCTGGTTCCCTCCCTCCCCCTGGGAGGTGGAGGGGGAGGAGCCTCAGTTAGTGCTTTACCAGACTCTCTTAATCGCACAGGAGAGGCTTGCCTATCTGTCTGTCCTGTGCAATTGAGTCTGGTAAAGTAAGCTGTGATGTAGTAGCAGCAGCAGAACTGGAAAAGGAAGCAGGACACAGCCAGGGCCTTGCAGGCTGGATTGCAGCCCTCCAAAGGCGTGATCCGGCCCCCGGGCCACATGTTTGATACCCTAGCTTTAGGCCATTTTTTAAAAAAAGAAATCAGTAGTAAGTATATTGCTATAGTGTTATGATACTATAGCGATATATTACCACTGATTTTTTTTCTAAAAGCTAGGGGGGAAAGCTTACCAGTGGTGGGCACGAGGGAAGAACAGGTCCAGATGTAGTTGGGGAAGTCCAAAAATTCACACTTATCTATTACTGACCCACCTTAAGTACAATCTTTCAGGAAAGCTCATACCAAAGCTGGAGAAAATCTGGAAGGTGGACAAATGCCACGTGTCAGCACAAAAGCCAGTGCAGGTGTGGGCAGGGGATGCAGAGCAAAGCCTCCAGGCGGAAGCAAACCTAGGCACACAAGGCATTTCTGCAATCACCTTTCCGGGATGGTTAAAAAAGTATTTTTTTGTCCAGGATATCCTGTCTTACCTGAATGAATTAAAGGATACAACACCCTTTTGATTATTCAAACTCAATCTTAAATGAAAGGTCTTTTTAATTTCTCCAAGCAACATGAATGTGCACATCCTTATTTTCAAACAGTACCCCTTCCTCACCAAGGAATAAACAGGCCTTTCCCAACTCACACCCAAATACAGTATTCAGCAAGGATGATAAACAGGATTCTTACAATGAGATAATGGTCCCCATTTTTAAAACACAGATTAGATTGGCCACTAGACTACTATCTATGTACTTCACTTTTATCCTGCTCTTCCTGGAAGGAGCAGAAGGGCACATACCTGGTTCTCCTCTCCTCCATTTTATCCTCCCAACAATGCTGTGAGATAGACCAGGAGAGAATGACCAACCCCAATTCATGCAGTGAATGTCTTAGGAGAGTGGGGATTTGTACCCGGGTGTCCCCAACATGACTCTGACACTCTAACCATCACACTAGACTCCCACTCAGTCGGGACTCACCCCCTCTCCAAACCTGGTCAATTAGAATATGTACAGGGATAGCTCTGGCAGAGACTGCACCCAAGGACCAGGGAACACAAGTAGTATCGCCTTTCACAAAAACAGGGGAAGCGAGAGACAAAAAAAACCCTGGTGGCAGCTCTCCCAGGCTCACCTCTGTAATGAACAGGATACACTCCAGAAACATGTAGTCCTTGTGGTTTTCGTTCACCACCTTCTCATCAACGAAATGCCGAGGCTCCAAGTTCGGGTGATCTGGGAAAGGAAGTCATAATTGTCGGGCATCTTTCCATCACATATTGAAACTGGTTGACGTAAGCAGGAGCATCACCTGATTGCTCGACAGGAGCAGAGTTTACTTTTCCACCCTTAACCGGCAAAGAATTCCTGGTTTCAGCTGCCGGTAAGCAGGGAAACACGCTCTCTCTCTCTCTCTCTCTCTCGATTTCAGGTAGTGCATTTTTATCCTGCCCTCCCTCCAAGGAGCCCAGGGCCGTGCACATAGGTCCACATTTCCCTCCCCGCCATCGTTTCATCCACAGGACCTGAGGCTGGGGAGGGCTTGAGTCCAAGCGACAGAAGATCTGCCTGTCAAAGGTCCCAGGTTCCTTGCCTGGCAGTCAAGCGGCTGGCAAGCCTCTCTCTAGCTCGATACATTGGAGGGTTATTGTCAGGGCAGACAACATAACTGGACGGGTCAATGGTTTGATTTGACATCAAGACAGCTACAGGTCTTCAGTCTGAGGAGGGTCTGAGCTTCGCATGCAGAAGGTTCCAGGTTTAATCCCAGGCATCTGAAGTTTTTTTAAAAAGCGGATCTCAGCTGACAGGTGCGAGGAAAGACCTTTCTCTGCTCCGCCTGAGATAAAATCTGAGCTGCATGGAGCAGAGGTCTGATGAAGCATAAGACTGATTCACACATTCACAGGAAGCAGGTCAGGATGAAAGCAAGCGACTGCTGCCAGATCACACAGCGGACTTCACAGCAGAGGGAGTCTCTGAACCCAGGTTTCTTCGGTCGTAGCGCAGCGGCCGCCGCCCCGCACTAGCAGACCTCACTAGAGTTAACCAGTTGAGGTCAACGATGACTAAGGAAGGAAACAGGCAGGGAAGAACTTCATGCAGGAGGTGGAACCAGCCTCCACCCCTTCTCCAGGGCTCAGAAATGGGCTGTGTGAGGCTGGCACCGAAGGCTGAGAAGCCTAATTCATCCTTCATTTCCCTCTCACCGCCATTTACAATGGGTATGTGGACAATGGTTCTGTGAACTTATTGCCCCCGTTACAATTTCTATCTCCCACCAAGAACACACCCTCTTACTGTGGCACGTGTGCACCAAGAACGTGCTCAGAGGACACAGGGAAGCATCCTTAACATTCACCCACCCATCACAGATCTCTATTGACTATTTGAGTCCTCTGCCATTGGAACCCGCTGGCTTCAGCAAGCGAGACGAAGGAGTGCGAAAATCCCTTGATGGAAGATCAAAAGAGAACACAAGCATGTTCTGCTTTGCCCACTTTAGCATAGTTAAAGAATTTGGATTTTTAAAAGAGAAATGACTGGAACAGCAGAGACGCGGCCTGGCCTAGTTACCGATCAGTTGTGAGCTGCCCCAGATGAAGGGGAGGAACTGGAAGTCATCCAGACCCCAGACTCCTTGACTGCCGGCTGGTTCCATTCTGTAGGTTTTCTGGAGTTTCCGCATCACTTCCAAGTACCTGAGAACAAAAAGAAACGCATCTCTGTGGGAGGACCAGCCATGTCCAATGCTCCCGGTGCTACTCAGCCCCAATGGTATAAATGCCAGGCCGTCTGATATCACAAGGGATTACTGCCGAGTAAAGAGGCTTAATACTGGGGGAGGCATACAAAGGCTGTGGTCGGGGTACCTTTGCGGATGTAAAGAGCACGATCAGACAACAACGTCTGCCTTCCATGCCCCAGTCGTCAGCACCAGGGTCTGGTGCGTCCTGAAAGCAGAGTTGGCAGACACCAGGGAAAGTCCGGTCTTTACGTACGCCAACACTTCCCTCCTGCATTTAATGATGTCTGAACCCCCTCCCTGTTTCGAAGTCAAGCCGTTTGGGAAGTCTGAACCTTCCCTTCCGTTTCTGCCTCCTTTGGGTGGTGGTGTTTTTTTTTTGCTTGGGTAGCTATGTGTGCCTAAGCACATAATTGCCTCTGGCGTTGTCAATCACTGCAGCCAAGTAGTCATTCTGGATCAGGAGTCCCCGGGGGAGTTGTTTTCGAGCAACAAATCCCCCCCCCACGCCACTCTCAGTTGCTGTTTGAGAGCACAAGGGTAAATGCATGGAAGACAATGGGACTACTGTCATGGAAATCTGCACTTTACCCCCCCCCCATGTATTCCAAGAAAGAGAGGCGAAGGGAAGGAGGCTGGGAGGGGCCGGAGTACTCAGCAGGGGGACTGTGGAGCTGTCAGAACAAGAGCCGGAGCTTCAGGCACACATGCACATGGATGGAAGACAAAAAAAGATGCTGCAACAATCTGCCACGGGGTGAGTGTGGAGTGAAGCCGGTCCAGGGTGGGATGTCTGATCAAAAATTCCCACAACTATTTAAACTGCCGCAAATTTATTTATTTATTGTATTATTCAAATTTGTATTCTGCCCTCCCTGCAAGTCATTAGCATACCATATGCTAATAAGCTCCTGCAGCTCTTTTTCTGTGAAATGACCCCTGACTACTCTCATGTAAATCTGCACTTTACCCCCCCCCCATGTATTCCAAGAAAGAGAGGCGAAGGGAAGGAGGCTGGGAGGGGCCGGAGTACTCAGCAGGGGGACTGTGGAGCTGCCAGAACAAGAGCCGGAGCTTCAGGCACACGTGCACATGGATGGAAGACAAAAAAAAGATGCTGCAACAATCTGTACGATCGGCCACGGGGTGAGTGTGGAGTGAAGCCGGTCCAGGGTGGGATGTCTGATCAAAAATTCCCACAACTATTTAAACTGCCGCAAATTTATTTATTTATTTTATTATTCAAATTTGTATTCTGCCCTCCCCGCAAGTGGGCTCAGATCACACCAGGACTCCAGTGTGACCGTCGCCAAAGATAGCCTAGCTGCTGTCATATGCCTCATTAGAGGCTGATGGCCACATCCTGCACTCTGGTAACAGACTTTTCAATAGATGAACTATTCGCCTGTGGAACTCCCTGCCACAGGATGTAGCGACAGCCGCTAGCAAAGATGGCTCTTCAAAGGGTTTTGCTCCCCGCATCCAAATACTTTATTTTGTTTGTTTTTTAAACAGTTCTCATCCCATCTCCTACTCTGTTGTTAACAGGCAGACATGTGACTAAAGCTATGTAGCTCTCCTCCTTGCCCGATCTAGGTTGGCTCCACGGGCAGCTCAGGACGCAAGATTTGGGGAGTTCGCTGCTTGCATTGTGGGGCACGACCCTGACACCCCTCTTAGGTCTCCCCCCCCACCCCCCGCAGCTTTACCTGTTGAACACTTTGAAGACGATAGCCAGCTGGTCGTCTACCCGGAGCACACCAATTTTGCAGAGGCAACACAGGAAAGCAGCAAAAGCAGCTTCGTGACCTGAGAAGAAAGGACAGGAGAGGTGAACAGGGAGATGTTCAATTCAAAGATCAACCACACTTCGACATGAGAAGGGGCTGCAGGGAGACAAACTCTGGGTGGGGGAATGATCAGCTCCTTAAAATAAGACTCTCCCCCCCCTCCATTATTTGTCATTGTGGCAGATCTTGTGTTTAAACATACCAAATTGTCACAATGCCATCTAGTTTCACCCTGAGAAGGGTTTTTTTTGCCTTTTTTAGCATAATTTTGGAAGAGCCTCACAGCCCTGTGCATAGATGCAGGTGTGTAGCCGTGTTGGTCTGAAGCAATAAAACAAAGTTTGAGTCCAGTGGCACCTTTGAGACCAACAAAGTTGAATTCTGGGTATAAGCTTTTGTGTGCATGCGCACTTCTTCGAATTAAACTTTGTTGGTCTTAAAGGTGCCACTGGACTCAAACTTTGTTCTAGTCCTGTGCACACTTACTCAGTGATTTTGGTGTAACAGCAGAAGACTGCACTGCCAGTTACCAAGTCCAATGAAATATTTTTATATTCTATAAACACGCATGCACCCATTTAGAATACTACGGCTTTTCCCTGTGCCCCAAGGCAGTGCACAACAACAGAAAAGCACAAAGACGCTCATAAACGGTAACAATTAAATTGTAAAAGACTTGTAAGCCAGGAATAAGACTCTGATTAAAAGTCCTTCCAATATTTTAAATGAAGTCTCTAATTGCCGTTGGAAGGCCTATAGTAAGGGGACCAAGCGTAATTCCCAGAGCAGCCAGCCTCAGTCATCGTGGTGAGCCCGAGACCGTCTTCCTTCAAAAGAAAGAGGAACAGAACGGAGAGTAACTAGAACTGGCTCTTTTAAGAGTAGCGCACACAGACGAGTGGGGGGGGGGAGTAGGACTGGAAGCAATGGTGAGGCCCATAGCCAATGGAAGCAGCACCCCCTGCTGACCAACAATAGTTATGCACCAGGCTTTATCCTGCATTTGTTACTGTTGTTCAGTCACACAGTTGAGTCAGACTCTTCGCGACTCCATGGACGAGATCACGCCAGACCTTCCTGTCTTCCGCTGTCCTCTGAAGTTTGCTCAATTTCATGTTCGTTGCATCTATGACACTGTCTAACCATCTCATCCTTTGCCGTCCCCATCTTCTTTGACCTTCAGTCTTTCCCAGCATCGGGGTCTTCTCCAGTGAGTGCTCCCTTCTCATTGGGTGGCCAAAATATTTGAGCTTCAGTTTCATTATCTGGCCTTCCAGGGAACAGTCAGGGTTGATTTCTTTTAGGATTGACTGATTCGATCTTCTTGCAGTCCAAGGGACTCCCGCATTACTGCTTTTAAAAAAATATGCTCCTCCAATATCTTCTTGCCTGCCGTCTGCAGGCCATTTTAAGTGTCATTGCTTTTTAAAATATATATCTATATCTCTGCTCTTCAAGCAGACTCTACCCTCCTGGAAGTCTGTCTGTCCACAGACAGATGTTATTTGACACATCCAGAGAGCTAGTGTGGGGTTGTTTTTACAGGGTTAGCCTTGGCCTGGAGGAAACCTGGGCCAGATCTCAACCCCAAGGGCCACAATGGGTGTCATGCCTGCCACAGGTCCGGTTGGGATTCTGCGACTCATTTGACAGACAGGCGGGATGTTGGGAAATAACATTCCCATGCGCTCTGGGTCTGGAACCAGCTCAGCGGTGCGGTGCAGGGTGGAAGACCTCCAACGTTCCCCCTCACGCCACACAACAGAGCTGGCTCTAGCCTCAGAGCATATAGGAACAGCTCCCCGGCATCACACCTGTCCGAAAAACAGGCTGGGCAACTCAACCTGACTCGTAGCAGACGGAGCATCTAGTCCGGCCCTCAGCCGTGAAGCTCACCAGGGACCCTTGGCACTCAGCATGGCCTACCTCACAAGGCCCAAGGTAAGCAAAAAATACTGCAGAGCGTGCACACAAAATTGTAATAATTATTGAAGATACTAGTGGTAATCAAGTCAGTCGTCTAATGAATTGCTGTTTGTTGTTTCAGGTGATGTGACGAAATTCTCCGGATTCCGTCTTCCGTTTCGTTAGAACTTCCCCCAACATCAAAAATCATCAAGACGCGTCTTCACTGGTTCACACACATTCCATTCCGGATTCATCAATTTCCCCAAAAGGTAGCTGTACTCAGGGCTATTTTGGGGCAGGAACGCACAGGAATGGAGTTCCGGCTGGCTCCTGAGTTGGCCATGCCCAGCAGGAACTCATTAGCATAATAGGCCACACCCAACAGCAGAAACTCATTAGGATTGGCTACATTAGGGGTGTGTGGCCTAACATGCAAAGGAGTACCTGCTCCAAAAAAAGGCCCTGGGTTTGGACCACAAACAAGGTAAACAGAATAAGAAGCAAAAGGTGGGTGTGGCTGGATGACCACACTTCTGGCAACACGGGGGTGTGGCCTAATATGCTAATGAGCTGTGCTGTCACGGGTGTGGCCTAATATGCTAATGAGTTCCTGCTGGGCTTTTTCTACAAAAAAAGCCCTGGCTGTACTCATTCCTATTACTCTTCAGCGCATACTCAAGAAATGCGGGCACCCTCACTACCTCACCAGGCGGCTGGAAGGCGGAAATGGATGTGGGGGATGACGAGATGCCTCTTCCCTCTGCTGGCTGCCCCCTCTGGCATCACCAGATGGGAACAGTTTCTTTTGCCTGACGAGGGGTGTGTATTGGTAGGCCCGCCCTGGTCTGGCAAAGAAAGCACCCCCTGAGGGGGAAACGGAGTCTGGTGCGAGGGCTGCTGGAACGTTCCACACTGCTGCCTGCGCACCCTCCAGAAGAAAGGCAGGAGCAGGCAGTTGGCACATACGCAACGCCCGGGGTTTGCCACTTGTGAATTGGAGCTGCGGAGGGACAGCTTGCCTCTGTCCGGTCCCCCACAGCTATAAGTCCAGTACACGTTTATACAAAGTAGTATTTTATTAAAGCCATGATAGAGCAGGAACAAGTTCACTGTCCAGAATACTTGGGCCAGGGTGGGCAAGGGATAATGTAAGACATTCAAACAGGACATTAACCAATAATCTTGGTTCCCGCCGAGCGGGCAGACTCCTAGGTTCGCGCTCAAAAGCCTGAGAATCAACGTTTCCTAAATCATAAACAATTACAGCTTCACACGGTAGCAGTTCATTATACTTCAAGCGAAGTGGCTCCTCCGCACACCTGTTAACCTTGCAGATAAGCGTTGCCTAGCGTTTACAGACAGGATGATCTTCCATACAGGAAAAGATCTCTACGCTGGAAGCATCTTCTCCCTGATACGCTAGCTTTCTAAGTGCAGGGATGCAGGTGATTAGAGGGGGCGTAGAGCAACAACTAACTGTGTGGGCAGTGTGAAGCAACACAAACTGGACACGGATTTACCAACCGCAGAACAGAACTAGAACTGGGGGTTGCATTTGCCATTGACGCAGCAGCCTGGACACAGATGTGCTCAGGCAGGGATCAGCAGCATAACTGACTTGGCTGTAAACCTGCATCCCAAAACACTACAAAGCAACCCTGACATTCGACACAAAGGTTTCCTGGGGACGGAATTCTCAGCTCGGCTGGAGCCAGGCATGACAGAGGGGGTGCCCGGTTGCTGGCTGCCCTCCCCTCGATGGCAACAGTGGTGGCTGCTGGAAGCTGAAGGGAAGCGGGCACTCAGGAGGCGCTGCGTCCAGGCATGATGGAGGGGTGCTTAGCTGGAGAATCTGTGCCAATATCTGAGAAGTTTATCTACAAACGCCTACGGAATTCGGTTCCCTCCACTCCTCCCCCAGAAGCGACTGGCTTTTGCTGAGAGGCCGTCTTCTTCCTCTCAAGGAAGTAACTCCCGAGCAGCCCTATGGAAGCTGGGAACAGCTGAGCAGCCCCCAAAGATACTTCCTGGAGAGCAGTAGGCTGAAGCAGGTCCCAGAGGAAGTCCCACCCCCTGCCAAAAGATCCAGCCCCTGATGGATGGAGACCTGTGCCGTAGTCGATGCGGGTGGAGTTGCCGACAGCTTCCTTCAGGTAGACGGCCACCTCCGGCACTGCTTCTGCCAGATGTTTGGGGATCACTGTGGCTACCAGGCTTTCTGCTCCCTTTAAAAAAAAAAAAACCAGACACAAAACCCACAGCGGAAACGTTAAGCTATATCAAAGGCGCTCAGACTTCACCGGCACCAGCTTCCCCACGTCAAGAAGAAATCGCAGCTGCCCAAGCTTCATCCCTCTTTTGGAGGGAGCCACATCAGTTCCATGCGCTGTACAGTGCCTGATGCAAATGGCACGGAGCGCATGTTTAAGCAATCCATATAGGGGTTTTTTGTTGCCCCAGGTTATGGGGGCGGGGGAGCCAAATACCCTTTTTTTGAAATATTATTATTTACAAAATCTCACCTTTCTGCCTTTACGAGGGCTACTAAGGGGCATACATGATAAAATCACACTTTAAAAGCATTAAAATCAACCCCCCCAAAAAAACACATCATTAAAACAATTAAAGACAGAGCCAAACCACATACAAAACATAAACACAGCAATTATAACATTGGTTAGGAAGGAGGGATCATTGAGGGAATGCCAGACAACAAAAGAGTATTTTCACCCGCTGGCAGAAGACTGCCACAGAAGGGGACGGATGAATCTCCCTGGGGAGGGAGTTCCAGAGTTCTGGTGCCACTACTGAGAAGGTCCTCCCTGGGGTTACTAAACACCTAAACTCAGAAGCCGAAGCAAGGCCTCCAGTGATGAGCGTAGGGTTCAAACGCAGGCTCATGTACAGCAGCTATGCAAGCACTGTTTCCGTCTTGTGTGACACAGTGTTGGACTGGATGGGCCTTTGGCCTGATCCAACATTGGCTTCTCTCTTATGTTCTTATGTCTTTTATACCAACTCCAGGGAAAGCACACAACAGTTTATACCTCAAATGAAACTCTGTTGGTCTTAAAGGTGCCACTGGACTCGAAATTTGTTCTGTTACCTTACAGGGTCACGGTGAGGATAAAACGGAGGAGAGGAGAACAGTGTAAACAACTGCTTGGGGAACCCACGGGGGAGAAAGGCAGGGCAAAAATTAAGTGAAATAAAGAAATGTCAGACGCTGCAGCAGCTAAAACTGGTGTCCCTTTCCACACCAGACGGGCCAATCGAAATAGCCCTGCAACCAATGCTCCCTCTAAGTTGTGGGGTCCTGTGAGCAAAAATTCTACTTTGCGAGCTACTGGCATTAAAATTGTGAGTGATTTGGCTACTGCATAAATTAGTCTGCTCTGGAGCCCTCCTTCCTGAGCTAAGACAAAAATGTGTGAGCCAGAGGCTAAAAAACTGTGAGCTAGCTCACACTAACGCAGCTTAGAGGGTATACTGCCTGCATCCCTAACAAAAGGCAGAGGCAACTAGCTGCCACAGTGTCAGAGAGAGAACCTGGCGATTCCATTCTACCCTCCCGCTTTTACCTACCTGGTCTAGTTTGGCGTACCAAGTCCGAAAAGCCTTGTTCCCGAAACGAGAGGGTTGGTCCATCGGCGGGGTCTCGTCAATCCACCTGTCGAGCGTGTTCAGGACAGCGATCAGCTTTTCTATGGCCTAACACGAGAGGAAGGGCACCGGTCATTCAGGAAGGGGGGCAGAGGGGATGCCAAGAAGCAAACCCAGAGAACGGCTTCTCCCCACAGTCCGGTACAACTCTGAAAGAGCCCCCCCCCCAGCTTTCGGTGTTGCAGAGACGCATTTGGCAAAGCACTCTAGGCAGAGCCTCCGTTGTTTGGCACACAGCAATGTAAGCAGGGCAAAATATCCCCTGCAGATTCTGTCAAACTTCCCCACATAGCCCCTCTCCTCCTCCATCAACCACAGCCAGGCTGGACAACTTCCTGGCAATTGGGGGCTGGTCCTGGGGAGGGCAGGGCACCCGCACAGATGGAATACTATACAGCCCCCCCGCCAGAGCTGACACTTCCTCCAGGGGAATCTAATTCGGTACTCTGGAGCACAGACTCTACCTGGAGACTGGCAACCCTGAATCACGCCCACAATTCCTTCCTTTCCATCGTACTGGAGTCCAAAAAGGCCTTTTCAAGGTCAAGAATCAATACTGGAAAATTAAGAAGTCTAAACACGCATACCCCTTGAAATGGCGACATCAAAGAAGACGAGAGACAGAAAGCACTCCTTCATTAAAACCCGTCTAAACCTTTACCTATTCATAAAATTAATAACGGCAAAGGCAAATGTGTTTGGGGGAAGGCATCCCATAGTCACGATGCCACAACAGAAAAGACCCTGTCTCTGATGCCCCCCCCCCCGAACCTAACTCTGAAGGTGGGAGAACCACGAACAGGGTTTCGAATGATGACCTCATTCGACAGGCAGGTCCAGACAGGAGAAGACGGACAGCCCTGCAGATAGGGTTGCCAGGGCCAGGATGGAAACGCCTGGAGATTTTTGGGGTGGAGCCTAAGGAGGGGAGGGTTTGATGAGGGGAGGGACTTCAATGGTGTTTAGTTAGTTTATTATCGCTCTCTTGAGACCAACGTACAGAGTAGGCATAAAACAGTCATAATATACAAAAGACAAAATCTGAATTTAAGAACTTTTAAAATGCGATTCCCGCAATCTAAGAATTAATGCACAGAACTCAGTAACTGAGCGTATAATTTCTGTGTTCTTATCTGATATCCCATGACTTATCTGATAGGAGCCAGTGAAGCCTTGCGTTTTTTGTTTTAATGTGACCAGGTGTCCTATTGACTAATGGGGTAATGATTTTAAGATGAGCCTCCCTGTAAAATGGGCAGCTGAAGAACCTATGCTCTACTGATTCGACCTCGCTTAAGGGGCGTGGGCATTCAGCCTTTCAGAGCAGGCTTCAATGGTGTGTAACGCCACAGAGCCCACCTTCCAAAGTAACCCCCCTATACTATTCATACAGGTTTAGATTATTATACTCATTGAATGTTTTATATACATTTTTTGTTATTTATGCCATTTTGGTTATGAAGGTTGAATTTTTATTGTTCTGTGAAATTTGATATTGTAACTTTTTTGCAGAGTAGTGACACTCACGGTTTATTCTGTTTTGACATTCAATAATTTAATATGCATTTTCTGTTTTTTGTACAATTTTGGATTCCATGTGCTGGAATTATTACTCGGTTACATTTGCTGTCTCTTTTTTGACATTCCAATTACTATGTACAATATTCTGGAAATAGATTGTGTATAAGTATCTCAAAAATGTAATAAAATGTTTATAATTTAAAAAAATTACGCACAGTTTGACCTTTGTTATCTTTTGCATTACTTACTCCCTTCCGTGCTTCTCTGCTGCTTGGGTCTCTTACCCCCTGGAAGCTGGCAACCCTACCTTCAGACCTGAGCCCCTCGGTCGTTTAAGGCTTTAGGGGTTTCTAGAAACACGAACACATCTGTAGTCGGGGGATAATTCTGGTCCGGAAGGTGGGGCTGCCAGCCTCCAGGTGTGGGCTGGCATTCTCCGACAATTACCACTGATCTCCAGATGACTGAGATCTGCTCCCCTGGGAAAAATGGCAGCTTCCGGGGAGGGGGGGGGATCGCAAGACATGGAACAGATCCTGGGCGTGATATCCCTCCCCAAATTTCCCTGTCCATGTGGCACTGCCTCCAAATTGCCTGGGATTCCTCAGGCTGGGGTGGACAACAATCCTCGTTGGAACCTACAGTTCCATCCTGCTGGCAGAGGCATTTACCTCCAGGGCCTTCTCTTTGGGAGGGGGCACATTTTCAACGCTCTGCAGCGTCACAGGAAGTGCTATGGAATACTGAACGCCTGACAGGGCTCAGGTTTTGAACTCTGTGTCTGAGAATTATTTATTTATTAAAGTGTTTGTGTCCTGCCTCTGCCCTCCGGAAAGGGGCCCAAGGTGGCAAGGCCCACCTGTAATAATAATATTAATTACTATTGTATGGCATTGTGAGTAGAATCGCCAGGAGATCTTCCACTGATCTCCACATGACTGACATCCGCTCCCCTGGAAAAAATGGCAGCTTCAGGGGGGGGGGGGATTGCAAGACATAGAACAGATCCTGGGCGTGATATCCCTCCCCAAATTTCCCTGTCCATGTGGCACTGCCTCCAAATTGCCTGGGATTCCTCAGGCTGGGGTGGACAACAATTCTCGTTGGAACCGTCCTGCTGGCAGAGGCATTTACCTCCAGGGCCTTCTCTTTGGGAGGGGGCACATTTTCAACGCTCTGCAGCGTCACAGGAAGTGCTATGGAATACTGAACGCCTGACAGTGCTCAGGTTTTGAACTCTGTGTCTGAGAATTATTTATTTATTAAAGTGTTTGTGTCCTGCCTCTGCCCTCCGGAAAGGGGCCCAAGGTGGCAAGGCCCACCTGTAATAATAATAATAATAATAATTGTATGGCATTGTGAGTAGAATCGCCAGGAGATCTTAAGATTGTCTGGCAGCCACAAGTTCCGGCTCTTTGAGTGTGATGCATCACTAAGCGATGAGTCAGATTTGTTTTTAAGGCAAAAGAAGAAGAGATTGGATTTATACCCCGCCCTTCACTACCTAAAGGTGTCTCAGAGCGGCTTACAAACTCCTTTCCTTTCCCCTCCCCACAACAGTCACCCTGTGAGGTAGGCGGGGCTGAGAGAACTCTTGACAGAAACTGCTCTTTTTCAAGGACAGCTCTTATCAGAGCTACGGCTTGCACAAGGCCATCCAGCCAGGTGCAAGTGGAGGCGTGGGGAATCAAACCCGGTTCTCCCAGATCAGAGTCCATGCGCTTAGCCACTACACCAAACTGAAAGACATTTCAGAGGTGGTTTTGCCATTGCCTGCCTTTGCATCACGGCCCTGGTATTCCTTGGAGGTTGCCCATCCAAATACGTGCCAGGGCTGACCCTGCTTAGATCTGATGGGATCGGGCCAGCCTGGGCTATCCAGGTCAGGGCAGCCCACCTGTTTATAATTGTAACAAAGAAGAGGAAAATAACAACAACAACAACGGCTCATTTTGTAGCAGGAACTCCTTTGCATGGGGACACACCCCTAATGTAGCCAATCCTCCAAGAGCTTACAGAGCTCTTCTTCCAGGGGCTACTGTAAGCTCTTGGAGGATTGACTACATTAGGGGGGTGTCACCTAATATGCGAAGGAGTTCCTGCTACAAAAAGAGCCCTGAAACCATAACAATAATAATAATGTGTAAAGGCTGACCGGGCCCCT
Source organism: Gekko japonicus (assembly GCF_001447785.1). NCBI lineage: Eukaryota > Metazoa > Chordata > Lepidosauria > Squamata > Gekkonidae > Gekko > Gekko japonicus. The sequence goes on along the minus strand of NW_015176517.1, from coordinate 22,132 downwards.
AACTTGTCAGAAGAAAGGCAGGCTTACAAATATTTTAAATAAATGTTTCTTTCTCTTATTCCGCCCCAAGCAATGAATATCCCCCCCCCCCCCGCTCCCAAGTAGGCCAGGCCGCTTCCCATCACAGCGCCTCCAGAAAGGAATTCTCCACCAGGCGAGAACAAAGAGGGCAAAAATAGCAGAGCCGCTTTGACTTTGCGGGAGGCATCCTCCAGGAGTCTCCAGAGCTGAAGTTCAATCCATCACTCCCCGGGGGAGGGGAGGGGGAACTGCCGAGGCCAGCAACTTTCCAGCCCTTGAAGCGTCACCAGAGGAGGAGAGAGCGATGGGGGGGGGAGACGCGAGCCAAGGGCTGCTGTCTCCTATGTGCCCACGGAGCGCATGCCGCCTTTGGAGGCACCAGTGTAGGGCTGCCAGTGGGGGTGGGTAAACCCCCGCTTTGGAGGCCCGATTTCCCCTCCAACGATTGGGGCCATGCCCCCAACATGCTCTACGTCGTGCGTCACTTCCTGTGACGTTCTGGCAGCACCCGCACGTCCATCGGCTGCTCCCGGACCCAGGCGCCACTCCCCCGCCAGTGAGTACGAGTGACTTGGCAACTCTACACCAGTGGTCATCTAAGCTTCCTTCTGGTTCTCGGGTGCCATGGGGCCAGTGGGGGTGGTGGGAGAAAAGCAAGAGAAAAAGCTCGCGAAGGTAAAATCTACGGGGTGAGACTCACACCCTGCCTGGCTTCCCTTGAACAGACGGGTGGTGGCAGAAAGTGCCGTTGAGTCACAACTGACGTACGGTGACTCCCACGGGGTTTTCAAGGCAAGAGACAGCCAGAGGTGGTTTGCCATGGCCTGTCTCCATGTCATGACCCTGGTATTCTTTTGGAGGTCTCCCTTCCAAATACTTGCCAGGGCTGACCCCGTTTAGCTTCTGAGCTCTGACAAGAGGCTAGAGCTAGAAGGCAACCTCGGGGGAAGGCCTTGGCCTCTCTACCCAGTTGCTGGCCCTCCGGAATAATTGGTTGGCCCCTGAGTGAGACAGGAGGCTGGACTAGATGGACCACTGGGTCTGAGCCAGCAGGGCTCTTCTTATGTTATTATTCTCCACAATGACAGGTAAATCTCTCAATTCCAGAGCCAGGAGGCAATATCAGAGGAAGGCCTCAGCCTCTATGCCCTGCTGCTGGCTATTCAGAGGAACTGGGTGGCCGCTGCGTGAGACTAGATGCTGGACTAGATGGACCATTGGTCTGATCCAGCAAGGTTCTTCTGATGGTCTTATGAGATCGATCTAGATCCTTCATTTACTTAGAACATTGCTATGCTGCCTCTCCAAAGAAAATGCTTGAGGAGGATTACAATGCAGAACATCGTAAAAACATAACACACTACATTGAAGCATGTAATGATTAATAAACCATTAAAAACCTGGCCGGGTCATAAAAACAGCATAACATGTTGAGCAGCTTAAAAACAATCCTCATAAAATGGTCCCACAGTACGAATCGGTCTATAAAAACAGTGTTAAAAAGATCAACCCCTTTCATTAAAAACCTGGATTTTTTAAAAAATGGGCCCAACACCTATAAAGCTTAACAGACCATAAACTATGCAGGGAGTCACATTCTGGCAACAAAATGACACCCTTTAGCTTGGATGGCTTTAAAAGAAAAAAGAGGCAATCAGTTCACAGGCGAATAGGCCCAAACAATGGCTACTGGCCAGGATAGCAAGAGTGAACCTCCATATCCACTAGAAGAGAAGAGAGAAGAGATTGGATTTATACCCCGCCCTTCACTACCCAAAGGTGTCTCAGAGCGACTTACAAACTCCTTTCCCTTCCCCTCCCCACAACAGACACCCTGTGAGGTGGGTGGGGCTGAGAGAACTCTGACACAAACTGCTCTTTTTCAAGGACAGCTGTGCCAGAGCTTGTGACTGACCCAAGGTCACATCAGCAGGTGCAAGTGGAGGAGTGGGGAATCAAACCCGGTTCTCCCAGATTAGAGTCCGCACACTTAACCACTACACCAAACTGGCTCTCACTAGCACTATACCTCTGAATACCCATGTCTGGAGCAAGCCAAAGAACAGGGTCCACTCACATATACTCAGCTAGCTGTTGTTGCAAACTGGAGGCTGGACAGGTGGAGGGCGGCCTGATCCAGCAAAGCTCCTCGCATGTCCTCATACTCATAACATTCAAACACACCCCCAACCAAACATGGAGTCCAAGATCCAAGCATTTAAAGCCAGGGGTTTTGGGGTTTGATTTTAATAGCAAAAGCGGGGTTTGATTTTAATAGCAAAAGCGGGGCACGGGGGGAGAAGTATGCTACCGGTCCTTATATTGCAGCCTCCATCTTTCATGTTCATTTCATTTAGACTTTCACTTATTAGACTTATAGCCCACTCTCCCCAGTGACCAGGCTCAGAGCGGGTAACAACAAACCAATAAAAACATTCAACAATCTAAAACAAGTGTATAAATAAATAAAATTCACAATAAAGACGGAGCAACAATACAATTAAAAGATTGCATACAATCTCGGGGGGGGGGGGATAATGTAGACCATGTCTGTTTTCCCTAAAGCAGCACCCTTGCCAAAAGCACTCTTTGGATCAGGCCCTGCTCCAATCTTGCAAGAGGACAGATCCATTGCAGCAATCCATTACAGCCGCTGCAGGGTCAAAAAATTCATGCAGCAGCTTAGAGGTGGGCCCAGTTCTCAATCCTCCCCGCCGCCCCCCCTCCGGAGAGTGATCTCTCTGGTTAGCCTACCTCACAGGGATGGGTCAGAAAGTGTCACAAATAAAAGAAAGAAACTGAATGAACTCCACCCTGGAGGAGCCACTGCAGAGTAGACCTCACGCTTGCAACATCTAACCATGCATCAGATAGATGCCCCTTCAGCAGCAGTTACCTTCCCACCGAAGTGGTACCTATTTATCTACTTGCAATGTCTTGCTTTCAAACTGCTAGGTTGGCAGGAGCTGGAACTAGAGACGGGAGCTCACTCCGTCATGCAGCAACCCAGGTCTCGAACTGCTGAACTACTGACATTCCATAGCCTGCAGTTCAGCGTCTTAACCACTTGAGCCACCGCAGCTCCTTGTTGCTAAGGTAGT